>NC_056741.1:1109359763-1109424763 GCF_019279795.1 Protopterus annectens
TCCCTTCATTCATGGTGGTCTGCATTTGGTGTCTCCTTGTTCAGTATGGTTCTTAAGCTGAGGATTGTTAAGATCCCTTCACTTCCTCAATAATTGGTTGTGGTTTATTTTCCTAACCTTTCTAGCATCTCAAAATTCCAATTTGGGACAGCAGCCTCTAAGCACTGGTCTGTTGAAAAAATGTGAATATTTAAATTTAATAATTATAGTCATGTCTGAACTCTATCTCAATTGTGCAAAAGGTTATAAAAATGTACCTAAAAGAATTATGCATTTTTTATTCAGTTTGTTTACAGGATATTCTCATGGGACTCCCACGAAAGATTTCAGTTTCAGCAATGTATTAAAAAAACAATGCCAGATGGTCAGCATGCATATTTTTAACATGGAAGTAGTTGGTACAGCTAGCGTCTGTCTGTCTGTCAGATTCCTTTACAGAGAAGTAGAATATAGGTATAACCCTCCTCCTGCATCAAAAGCCAACCACCAGCAGAATATATATGAATGACAGCTTTGATATACAGGTGTGTAGTCACACACACCTATCCGATAGCAAGCCATGGAGTTGAGATGAGAGGAAGACTATGCCATTTGCAAGAGTCTGTAACTGAGGGGTTTGTTTGCAGATTGCCTATAGACCCAAGGCAATCTTCTCTCTATGGATGGGGGTGAGTTGCATGTAGACCCAAGGCAATCTTCTCTCTGTGGGTGGGGGTGAGTTGCCTATAGACCCAAGGCCATCTTCTCTCTGGAGATGGGGGTGGGTTGCCTATAGACCCAAGGCAATCTTCTCTCTGTGGGTGGGGATGGGTTGCCTATATACCCAATGCAATCTTTTCTCTATGGGAGGGATGATTATATGACTTTTTGGGAGAAGGACAATCTCTTCTGAACATGGAAATGTAGGCACTCCCTGTCATAGGAGCTGGTTATGGTGTAGTGTCACATCAGCTAATACATTATATTGTGTTGTTCCTCAAAAGTTCACTTTTTTATATGAGAATGTTAATTAAGAGGAAACCGTCACACTACACATACACACACACACACACACACACACACACACACACACACACACACACACAATATAATAATTTAGAGTATGCTATGTGAAGGAACAAAGATACTGTATATCATCAGATTACTTGTTCTAATCATATATATTCCCACATAGCGTTAATTATCTTTGAGCAATAAATGACTTGTTTAGCATGACACAGTAGGTATAGAAAGGAATTACCTAATCCGCAATACTATTGCTTTTCTAAATTCAATAAAAATACACTGGGTTAGTTGTTCATATCTATTAAAACAAAATAAAAGTATTAAAGCTGTTCCTTTGTCTTCTGTAACACAGTTTGATACTGTGATGCTACTATTTTGAAACAGTACAATGTATGGCAAGGTGTTTGGTCATATTGTTGCAAATCTAATTATCTGCATTAAAAAAGAGAGAGCCTGATGCATAACTTTCTATTCCCTTTTCTCAGCTCCTGTATAAAAAACTCACACCTCCCTCTGTCTTCCAAATACCACACTTCCTACCATACATTACTGTTCTTTTCATCTTCCGTCTCACCCGCCCACTCCCTTACTTCCTTTTGGACACTGAATAACAAATTCTTAAAGTTCTAATTGCCTTAAGTACCATACCTGTATTCAGACTAAATGCTTGCTAATCATGCTGCTCTGACCTAAATGTTTTAGTGATACAAATGTTCACGTGTTTACATGTCTAAGTTGTACTGTAACTCACAATGGTTATTACTCTCATAATTATTAGGAAATACTTGTCTTTTGTAACTTTAAACTGTAGAGCTTTTCTCCCTGCAACCCCTGCTGAAAATGGGCTTCTGGTCATTTGGAGTATCCCAGTTAACAAATGGCAACAAATTAATAAGTACAAACTTAAATAAATAAATAAATAAATAAATATGTTTGCATTAGTGGCAATAAAACAGAATAGCTTAAACCTTCTCATCGTACACTTGCCCTGTGGAATTGGGGATTCGGTTTCATGTATCAAACAGCATGAGCCAAAGAACCAGAGTTTACATGTGTAAATTCATGCCACTAGACAACTGTTTGACAATACAGAAATTAACAGCAGGGCCAAAAGGATTTTTTTTCAGGGGTAACTGAAATAAGTAGATTAAGAGGAACATAGATAACTCACCATGAAACGCAGTGCATAGAGCTAGCAGTAAACATAACTAAATAGGTATTTCCTTGACACATTCAATCTACACTATAAAACACTACAGGCTCAGTGTAAAGTGGTTCTGTATGCCACAACTCTAAAAAGCCACACCTCTCTCGTGGCTCTTATGTTGTGGAATTACCAGCACCTTCTTGCTATATGACTAACTGAGACACATTGTTATGCTCTCTCTGTTTAACTGTACAACGTAAACTGAAACACCAGCCTTTTTCCCTATAGATGGATATCTGTTTAGGCATTTTCAGAAACTTGTTTGTACTGTACATACAATATAATTTACAAGAAAATACACTGCATTAATGTTTATACCTCCTGAAAAGTGTTGAAGTAATCAGTTGCAATATTTCTGGCATTATTTACTCCAGTGATGTGTGCTAAAAAGCATATTAGTAATGCTTCAAAAGTTTACCAGTTCAGCCCATGAGGATAACTGAGCCACTAGTCCTGGAATCTAGAACTCCTTCCTGGAAGTTAGATTACCCCCTTTGAACCAGTAGGTCATAAAGGAGCTTCTGAAGCCAAAGGTGAGGTGTCTATTAAGAACAAAGACATTACCATTTCTGGCTAGATCAGAAACATTGTGGTTTGTGCAAAAAAGTTAAAGGAAGACAAAACGTGTGTGTGGGGGGGGGGTGCATTCATTGACTATATTCAGTTATAATGCTTTCATTTGGTACTACGTGTTTAAAACAAGAGTCCAAACTGTGGAATAATGACCCTTTTCTTGCATGTAGGCGAGTTCATCAAAAATATAGATCCCCATCTAAATTATACCTATAGGTAAGTGCAGTTTGGCAGCAAATGAAAAAGGAGTAGCCACATCTGCCATAACAAACAAAGTAAGTTTAAGAACTGCTAGTAAGTTTCATCCTGTAGTCATGTGTTTGATTCCCTTTAGTCTCCACTTGCAAATGTCATGACTGAGTACTTAACCTAAAAGTACTCTGGGGTACCCCTGAAAAAGAGAAATGTGTGCCAAGTGGGCTTGCCTGGTAAAGAAACAAAAATAAAAAAACTTTCACAGTGGCCTACATTATTGACAGATTGACAATAGCATTATATTTGCTCCATTTTGAAAATATGTGCAACCTCTGAAGGCAGGAGCTGCTGTGTCAGGAGTGCAGGCCATGCTGGCATCAGTACAGCAAATCATATCAATAGCCATATGGCTTGATGGGACAGCAAACATTACCCTACACAGAATTTTATTTTGTGGCTAGAGCTTTCTGGTCTGCATTGCACAGCAAAATAAACACGAAACATTATTGTGTATGGAGTGTATGACCCAGGCTATTCAGAAAAATTGTTTCATCAAAGGCGAAAATACATGCATGTTTGTTGGTAGACCTTTCCATGGCAGATACAAACTATCATCATTTCTGAAGTTGAAAATCATGGACTTCCAGTTGTAACTGTGACATTTGAACTGGATCTGTTAGTGGAAATGGCATGAACTTTTCTTGTTATTACTTAATTATGCTCTGGATTCATGCAGAAAAGAATATGAGTTTATTGTAGTAGACACCAGCTGGTCTATGGAGTCCTGCAGAGCACGACCTCCAAGAGATGGTCAGCGTATGGTGATCTAGAATAGGAAAAAGTACAGGAAGAGAAAAATAAAATGTTAAAAACATAACTTTTGGGCGGCTGTTTCACCCACTGTGGAGACAGGAGTGGTAGGGACCCAAACCCTTCTTGTTCTGAGTTCAGTCTTGTATCATTACAAGTGCGTTGAGAAAATAGGCTGTTGCAGTCCACATCAGTTATTATGCCTGGTGAGGTACCTCACTACTACCAAAGCGACTGCCACTCAGTGCTACAAATGTATTCATTCATCTGGTGCTATAGTAAAACAGTTTATACAATTTTATAATTCACATACAAGTAACAGACAGACACACAAGATACTACTTCTTATTCAATTAGTTGCAAACTTGCCATTTTATCTGTTCTGTATTTCAGGAAGAAGAATACCGGATGGATATAGTAACACATCACAACGGCTGGTTGTTCTTTTTATCTTCTTGGACTGCATTTTTACATTTGTAGAGTATACCATCCCACATGGCTAAAATCAAACAAACTCCTGAACAATGGGAGTTAAGCTTTTATATATTATAATACAGCATTATGGAATGTAAAACATACAAAGAAAATTTCAACATTACAAGGACTTATACAGTCAAAAATGAAAATGCCAGTTTCCAACACAGTATTAGTTTGCTTTCCTTTATAGCTTCTTACCCATTAAGTAAAGCTGGTGCTGGCTCCATGGCACAGAGCGAAGAATCCATGACTACAGTCCAGACAAAATGTATTCCATTAGTGGCCATCTGCCAGGGGGCAAGTCAGTTAGTGGCCATCTGCCAGGGTATCATGTTGATTAATGGCCCATCTGCCAGGGGAGCATGATGAGGTGAGGGAGGAGTGAAGAAGCTATGCCTGACCATTTCTCTCTATGGAGAAAAATGAAGAATGCAGAGATGTAAATAGCATTATACAATACAGTAGACTCCCTCTTATCTGGCCTCTCTTTAACCGACCATCAAATTTCTGCCGTAGCCCTAGCAAAAGACAACAGAGAAGAACAGCACTTCTGCCTCCTCTGAGCTAAATAATGATAGAAATTTGAGTTTTAGACTTCATATTCATTAGAAAAATGCATACTAACACAAATCCTGATTTTCTAGCTGATTTTAACCTATAAATGCTATTTTGTATGCTTTTTCTGATTAACCAGCCATTCCTTTGTCTAGCCTAAGGTCCATTCGCAGTGAGACTAGATAAGAGGGAGTCTACTGTAGTGCATCATTGCTATTCAAAGATAAGCATGCTGTTTGGAGACACCAACTAGTGTGCACATTGTAAATCGAACATATATTGATAGAGAGAATTCTGCCAGCTTTCTGTTGAAATGTGCTACATCTCAACTTTTACATGAAAAATCACCAAAAAGTAAGGAGAATATAACAAACATTCTGTCAAAGTCTGAGCAATTTGGAGGTATGATTGCCAGCAACAGCCATATCTCTAAGCTGCCCAGACATTTGCAGAACATCTCCAGTTTTCCTAATATTTGTTGGCATGTCTCACCTAAAAGTTTTAGGTTAAGATTTCTAAATGTGAAAAAAATGAGATACGGGTAAAGGTGATCCACTTATTCTGCAGTGCAATGATGTGCTGTGCAAATGCAGAGACTTAGGTGTGCATGTGCAGTACATCAGTATGTAGACCAGGAAGCAGAAGAACACTAAAGTACCATTATGCACTAAGATTATTTAAGAAAGGTAAGTAATTTGTTTCTTAAATAATGTCATTGTATAATAGCAATAGTCCACTCCTGTGTGCAGCTATATCAGGTGTTACACACGGATGGCTTTGTTTAATCACTCAGGTTTCACCCTTGTGATCAAACCACACCAACTGTGGGTAAATTCTGATGTACCCGTGCACAGTCATGGATTATTGCTTAGTTGTACGTGTCCAATGGAGAGCAGACACCTTCTTTAGATGCTCACCTCAAACAGGATCATGATTGATGTGTCATCACTGTGCACACTGGAATGACCCCTCACTTAACCCATGCCCCATCCCTCCTGGAGGCACATCCTCCTTAGGCCATACAATGTTCCTCAACAAGCCAGCACTATAGGAGTCCAGCTGTCGTGTCTTCTCCATGCTGTGGTGATGATCCTTACTGGATCAAGTATGGATGATTCTTACCAGGTGGAGTATGGATGATCCTTACTGGATGGAGTATGGATGATCCTTACCGGATGGAGTATGGATGATCCATACTGGATGGAGTATGGATGATCCATACTGCTGCTGTCCTAAGATATCCCTGCCGACCAAGTGGGACAGAATAATTCGAAATAACTGGGACAAGCTGGGAACCTGAAGCCAAAGGCTGTTAGGATGAGATGAAAAAAAATCAACTAATGGTGGTGAATCAGCCTTGGTTCTGCGTTCCTACATTGACATTTGGTTATCCAGAGTCCTTGATGACTCTCTCTCTTTCTTCTCTATCTCTCTCTCTCTCTCTCTTTCCCTCTCTCTCTTTCTGTCATACACACATAAACTCTTACAAAGCTTGTCCTTCATGGTGGGCTTAAGGAGGAAGGGTCACTAGGAAGAACTGTAATTTACATGAAGATTCTCAGTTCTAACCACTGGCCTGATGGTACAGGATAAGAGGGGTTTCTATGACACTGGTTCCCCTGGTATGAGTTAGCAGTCTTGGTGCTAGAGGGTTGGCCAGGTGGGTATACACTGGAGACATTCATGGTCTGCTGTCTTCTTTAAGGTCAGGAACTTGGGCAGAGGTGCTGGGGTATGGACTCTTGTTAGACCAGGAGAACCCAACGATCTAAATGCATTATGAAATAGTGTAGATATATAGCCATGAAATTAAAATGTCTGAGTAGCTTTGTTCCAGGCAATGCCTTAGTGTGCATACCTCATTATTTAAAATGCACACTGTTCTTAAAATTCACAATCTGATTGATAATATACTGAACATATTATGATGTTTTACAGAGTTTACCAGTTTTTTTTCTCTTATTTCATTGCAGACTGTGAGGTTGCTATATATCAGCTCCATTTCTGGTAAGGTTGTACTTGCTAATGAACCTGAAGACTTGTTTTGTGCAGTTGGGTAGATCACGTAAAAGCTTGACATAACATTTATTTAATGTCAGTTTAGCAGACAAAGGAAAATAACTGATGCAGAGGGAGGCATTTGTCTCAGACTTAAAGTTTACTGGTTGAGGTGCTAAATCATACCTGAGTAGAGACTGAGTGTGAGTTGCTGAACTGCCATGAAGAAAAACAAAAAAAAAGTACTTCTGTTGAAAATAAAGTATGTGTAAGCACAGTTGGTGACTTGTCCATAAAACTGGTGGGGGTGGGGGGTAACCTTGCCATAGTTCACATATTTTGTTATGTAGTGTTATAGTTAATAATTCAAAGGTAGCTCTATTAACACGAAGGATGAGCTAGTAGAGCAAATTAAAGCCATAAGACATTATTGTGTTGCTTCTTGTTGTGCAGGGTTTGATTCCTTTGGCTTCTATTTGCCTATTCTGTGATTCTGACTACTTCACTTAATCAGGCGGTGCTCATGGGTTGCCCGTGAAAAAGGACATTTCTGTCCGGTGCACTTTCCTGGTTAACAAATAAATTAATTGAGCTTATCTTTCTTTGACCCTTTTCAACAGTGGTCTGGGCAACAAGGGCAGAGGAGAGGGATAAATATGTATATACACACCCCCCCTACACACACACACACACACACACACACACACACACACACACACGTGCACGCACACACATGTGCATGAGTGCTTATGTATAGACAGAGTAGCCAATCAACCTGCATTATTTTATACTTCAGATTACACTTGTGATCCATGTTAAATAATATGAAACTACACTAGGTAAAACAACACATCAGGTTGATAAAAGCACACCTGTTTACTAACAGAAACTCAGTTATGAAGTAAAGCTTGACAATATCCAAACATCACTTCCATAGTTCAGAAGATAGATTGTTAAAGTAAATGTCACAGAAATGGTTTCTTTCTATTTGGTGGGACACAACACAGATAATAAATGAAAGAAACC
This sequence comes from Protopterus annectens, assembly GCF_019279795.1. NCBI lineage: Eukaryota > Metazoa > Chordata > Ceratodontiformes > Protopteridae > Protopterus > Protopterus annectens. The sequence continues at coordinate 1,109,367,610 of NC_056741.1, forward strand.
CAAACTGTTTGCCTTGTTTACAGACTATGATGCTTAAATTAATTGTAATTAGCTGCTGGGGAATGGGTAGCAAAGCCTCTCACACGGAGAAGCATTCTCTCATGGGTAAAAGCATCTGTTCATGATTTTCAGGGACATCCATAATTTTGACTCAAATTTTAGCTCTGTCATGTTTAATCTCTCTTAAAACCGGTGACTTTGGGAGAAAAGTTGGTGAATTATACTTAATAAATAATGACAATAATTAGAGTTATAGACTTTACTTCAGAAAATGCATGTTAATTCATATTCTCTCATTCTATTAATGCCTCAAGTTAATAGTACCAATATTTTAAAAATGTCCTTAATTATTTCTGGATTTTTTCCCTGATTCTCTTGAGATTTGTCCCTGATTGTTTTGAGAGCTAAGAATAAAAGATTATGCTAATTTATTCTTGTAGCCATTTTGTGGCTCACCAAATCTCTAGTAATTTGATTTAGAACCAGGAGCTCGTAAGCAGCACTAATCACAGCACACATGAAGTAACTTTTCTTTACTATTGGTTCTTCCTTGGATGATACTCAAAACAGGAGAAATTGCATTTTGAATTAAATACCAAGCAGTTATTTTTCTATGAGTTTTCACAGTTGACTGTTGTACATAATAGATAATGACAGTAATGTAAATAAGAGTTATACATTATAGTCAGTGGTATCTTAAATAGGATGTTAGAATCCAACGTATTTGGTGGTTTTTCACTAATGATCTAGTCTAGTGCTACAACTTGCAGTATCTTGTTAGTTCAGTAATTAAATGGTGTAGATCAAAATCTTTTAGAAGCAGGGTAAGGTCAGGCTTGAAAGGCCTAACCTAAATTCCACCAAAGGATTTATTGCACACTGAAGATAATCTCTCTCTGACGTCTCGGCCAAAGCCTTCAAGGAGAATAAAATGCTTACATAGCATAGCACTATATATACACCAGCAATAAAATGATTAAACAATTAATCAATTTAAACAGCATCTTAAGAAGATAATGCTTTCCAATTGAGCTCTTCATTTAGCCCAAAGGGAAACATAGTTTTGAATTTTAAAATATACACAGTTTCTTTCTGCACTAAAACAGTTTTGATACTCATATTATTAAACAAAGACATACAAATTTGTTCCAATACTGTCCCTTTCAAACCATTACTACAATTATTATGAACTTCTGAAAAGTGTGCTGCCACAGGGCTATCCTTCTTACAGTTCCTAATGTCTCTAACATGTTCTAAGAATCTAATTTTGAATGCCCTCTTTGTTTCCCCAATATAAAACTTGTTACAAGGACATTGTAAAGCATATATAACACCCACAGAATTACAATTAAAAAGACCATGGCTATCAAATCTAACATTATTAATAAATTCAAAATTAGTTACAATATGTTTACAAGCTTTACACTTGCCACAAGGGAAGGTTCCAACACGAACAGGTTCAATATACATTTTTGAAGAAGGTATGACAAACTTGGCTTTCACCAAAAAGTTTTTTATATTTTTACCTTTGCGGTAGGAAAACTTAATATTCACATTCAACCATTGTTGTACATTCCTTAAAGAGCATAAATAAAGCCAAAACCGGCTAACAATATCAAGAAAATGTTTAGTAAAGCAACCAAATGTAGTTACAAAATAAATGTTATCCTTATTTGTGCTTGTATCATTCTGTCGTATCATATTACCCCCCATAATATTGCTATTCCTATAATAAATAGATTTTTCAACTCTGGGTTTAACTCCTGTCAATAATCTTGTAAAACTTTTCTCCAGGATATCCTTACTATAACCTCGGGTTAAGAAAGATTTAACCAAAAAACCCATTTCTTTATGGAAAATGTCAGGTCTATTACAAAGTCTATGGATGCGTAACATTTCACCATAAGGTAAAGCGTTAATTATATGAGAAGGGTGCCCACTGGTACCATGTAGATACTGGCATGTCCCTTCAAATTTCTTATTAGGTGAAGTCACAATATTTATACCGTCAGAAATATCTAACATTATGTCCAAAAATGGAATAACATGTCCAATATTCAATCCATCAAATTTTATAAGATATTTGTTAACATTAATCTCATTGAAGAATTCAATAATTTCGTCCCTGTTACTATCAACCAAAAATATTAAATCATCAACGTACCTAAAGTATTGAATAACATGTTCATGAAAGAATTTATGCTTGTAAATGACTTCCAGTTCAAACAGACCCATAAATAGAAATATAAATAAATAAAATATTTATTAATAATGTTAGATTTGATAGCCATGGTCTTTTTAATTGTAATTCTGTGGGTGTTATATATGCTTTACAATGTCCTTGTAACAAGTTTTATATTGGGGAAACAAAGAGGGCATTCAAAACTAGATTCTTAGAACATGTTAGAGACATTAGGAACTGTAAGAAGGATAGCCCTGTGGCAGTACACTTTTCAAAAGTTCATAATAATTGTAGTAATGGTTTGAAAGGGACAGTATTGGAACAAATTTGTATGTCTTTGTTTAATAATATGAGTATCAAAACTGTTTTAGTGCAGAAAGAAATTGTGTATATTTTAAAATTCAAAACTATGTTTCCCTTTGGGCTAAATGAAGAGCTCAATTGGAAAGCATTATCTTGTTAAGATGCTGTTTAAATTGATTAATTGTTTAATCATTTTATTGCTGGTGTATATATATAGTGCTATGCTATGTAAGCATTTTATTCTCCTTGAAGGCTTTGGCCGAGACGTCAGAGAGAGATTATCTTCAGTGTGCAATAAATCCTTTGGTGGAATTTGTGTTCGTTGTTTTTTTCTGTTTGGTTCCTGTTGTTCCAGTTTGAAGGGCCTAACCTGTCTGAATTAATTTCATAGAAGAGAAAGCACCCACTTGAGTTTGCATGAGCTATTTCATACTCCAACATAGATTCCAATCCAATGTATTATGCATGGAGGTGTAATAGTAATAGAAAGGACATCAAGGAGTGGATTGTCAGGACAAGGATTGATTCTGTGGTGTATAATTCAAATTCATAAATATGCAGACTCCATCACAGGAAGAAATCCTTCTGTCAAGGTAGATTAAAGACTAATCATTTAGGTGAAATTGTACAGAGGAGCTGGTAAGTCTGAACCAGGTCTTTCAAAGACAAAAATAGAAGGTTTGTTGCTGATTATCAAAGATTCAAATATGACTATATTCCATTCATGCTTTTTGCATATATACATATATACAGAAAGTCTGTAGATGTTTATTCATATATCATACTACAACAGGTGCTGGAAATCATAAACATGGTATATTTGGCTCATGGTAATTCTGATGGAAGAAATGAAAGAAGTTCCATCAAAACAGTTTCATTGTTATGTGTATACTTTTCCTAGATTATAGAATAAAACAATCTCCTCACATTTATGCAATTCTAGCAATGCTTTATTCTTGTCTGTAGAAATGTATGTCATGACCTTTCCATTCAACAAAAATCATTCACATAATGTCCAATGATTCTTGCACAAACCATTTCCTTTCTTTGTGAGCAAAGCTCAGGCTCCCAGGAGTATTCCAAAGAATTTCAGTCTGATACCAAGTGGTATGGCCTTAGCCAAGAGCCCACAATATAAGTGCCCAAGTTCTGAACATCAGGGTGTAACATCACTCTAGAAACCCAAACCAAATGTTCATAGTCAACATTAACCTTCTCACAGCTCCAGTATCTTGCTGAACCTATTACCTAAATTTGTAACAGTGCCACCAAGGCACCAGTTTTAACTGGACAAAGAACTCCTTATCTGATGACCTCAAAAGGCATAGTGCGTCCCAGAAAATGTGATCTCCTCTTGGACATCTTTTTACCTCATCAGCCGTTTGTTATTCAAATAATTCTCTTGATATGCCACTGTCAGTGGTATAAGTAGTTCTTGATATGCCACTGACAGCGGTAGAAGTAGTTCTTGATATGCCGCTAACAGTGGTATAAGTAGCTCTTGATATGCCACTGTTGTCTAATGTCTTCCAATTCTGGTAATTTATTATGTTGTTAATATTTTAAGTATTACTGTATGTGCATTTGTCTTACTGTCACTCAAACTGTTAGACCTAGCAACGTAATTTCATTCAGCTTGCACTGCTGTGTATATCTGATCAACAATAACGTTTACTTTGACTTTGACTTTGACAGTGGTATAAGTACTTCTTGATATGCCACTAACAGTGGTGTAAGTAGCTCTTGATATGCCACTATCAGTGCTATAAGTAGTTCTTGATATGCCACTGACAGTGGTATAAGTACTTCTTGATATCCCACTAACAGTGGTATAATTAACTCTTGATATGATTAGCAGAGATCTTGCCTCAATTTACAAGAGTTGGTATATTAAAACCAGCCTTACGTTGTTTGGTTGTTTTCAACTTTCTCAGCTTTGTTCCTGTAGTATTGCTTGTAACCGCAGCAAAAAAAAAATGTGCATCCTCTTACAAAGTACATAACAAACTTAATCCTCTTTTAGTAACTAAGTACTAGAAAGTGTAGCAAAACAGTTAAAAGTAGCAAGTGCATTGGAGCACAATGGAAGACATTTGTGAGACCAAATGAAGATATAAATGCAATTCCTTTGTGGCCTTCAGTCTCAAACTAGAATTAAAGCAATAATTTTACATCTGAAAATCTGTTGACGATACATGCGGAAATTTAAAGGTTTCAGAAGTGGGCATGTATTTAATATACGTATGAGTGTATATATTTATCTATTTATTTAGAATCATATGCCATTTTTTGTTGATAGGGTTACTCACTGTATCAGCTAACCATGAAACAATATGGGTATAACTGACTGAGTTGTAAATAAATTGACTTGATTTATGTTAGAAGTAATAAACAAGGGAATGATGTTGATCTGACAAATGTGTTTAAGCAAATGTCATTTACATTAATAAAATTAGCAAGAAAACATTTCTAGCAAAAGATAAGCAAGACTTTTTGTTTGCACAGGCTAATTACTCTGCACCCTTTATGTCAGGGGTGACCTACACACACCCCAACTAAATATACATCCTCCACAGCTGCACAGCAGTAAGGAAATATGCAGGCTTAAAAATCACCAATGATTGTTTTTAGCAATTTTTTATGCAAATGGCATTCTCACAAAACATGTTTGGCAGATTGACTGGCTTTCTGCACAAGCATCATATGGATGTAAGCAAACTGGAAAGTGAGGTGGCCTGACTTAAAAATAATTATAAGGTAAGTAGCCAGATTGTGGGAAAAATATGTAAAAAATAAATTAAGGCATTGCAGAGTGGATAGCCTGGCTTAAAACTTATTATGGGGTAATAGTTAAGCCAGGTAATGAGTGAGATAATTTTGTAGAGATTCAGTGTTTAAAAGGTTAACTTAAAGCTTTGCACCCAGAGTAGATAAGAACTGATCCAGATGGGAAGACATTGGGTCAATAGGCCTTCTAGAAGCACATTGGCTCTGTCTTCAGCAGTGGCCATGGGAGGGTATGTGTGCAGATAGACAATGATTCACTGTCTATTGTAACAACAATGACCCACTTGAGTAGAGGTCAGTAGAAGTTGCTGTACCATTATATCTGTAAAATATGGCGACTTTGAATAGATCATGAACTGAAGGGACTCATATTATGGAGGTATAAAGTAAGGCTGGTAGCAGATTTTCACTTCCTCTCAAGTGGAGTACCTCAGGGTTCAGTCCTGGGACCGCTCTTGTTTGGCATCTACTTCTCTGAAGTACAGGCCAGCACTAGGGACTCTGGCTAACAAAGTTCGCAGATGACTGCAAACTGAGAGCCATTATTAAATCCCCAGATTATGTGGATATTCTACAAAGGGGCCTTACAGAAACAGATGTTTGGTGCCAGAGCCATGGGCTCAAGCTCAATGCCAAAAAATGTATAGTTATCCCGTTTGGGAAAAAACATGTACCCATGAATTACCACATAGGTGGCAGTGCACTAAACATAGAAAGTGTCATAAGAGATTTAGGGACACAGGTGGACAGTGGCCTCACCTTTGATAACCACATCACCACAACAGTCAGGAAATCCTTCTATGTGGCACACCTCATCACTAAGGGTTTTTTATCCAGAAAAAAGGAGGTCATTGTCCCACTGTACTCATCCCTCATTAGACCCATTATAGAATACAATGCCCCATTTGGTATGCACCTCTCAAGACATCTGCAACAACTGGAAAGGCCACAGAAATACCTCACTAAAAAAATCACAGGCCTAAAGCAGATGCCCTATGCTGACCATCTAAAAAAACTCCACCTATACTCTATTGCATATCGTCTACTCAGAGATGATCTCTGCTTAACATACAAGGCCATGTCAAACCCAGAGCTGTTGGACATGCTACACTTAAAGAAATCCCAATCCCTCAGAGACACACGCTCCAGGGATCTAAACCTTGTCATCACAATGAACAAAACATACTGGAGGGATAGGTTCCTGACCCAGAGACTCCCCAGACTCTGGAATAGACTGCCCACACATGTCAAGCAGAGCGCCTCTTTGGCCCTCTTCAAAAGGAAGCTTGACAATTGGATGGGAGATAGGAAATTCACCCCGGGGGATCACGTCAGTCGCCCTGCTAGACAGTGGTCCAGGGATGTAAATATTGTGGGAAGAAATAGCCAGGGAATTGTTAGGCTTGTACAGGCCCTAGGGCCAATAGTCTAGTACCAACCTATGAAGCTATGAACCTATGAAATGGGCCAGTGCACGGGCGTCATGCAAGCTTTCCACAGAAGTGCAGCTTATCTCTGTGAAACCATTCCCAGTCTGTGCTAGTAATATTTATGTGTTTATGCCTGGTGCACAATGGGGAGGATTAGCAGCACTAAAATAAAAATCAGTAATAAACTAAATCTAGTAATAAAATACTAGCAATACAAACCAGTAATAAAATGGGATAAATGTATTAGGTAATGTACTGCATGTGAAACATGTTTCTGTTTACAATAACAAGTCAGTTGTTAACCTGCTTCAAAAATAATCTTAACACATACATGAGATTTATGTATTCATTTATTTGTTTGTTTATTTATTTATTTATTGGGATTTGATTATCGGAAAAAATCTGACTCATTAGGTGCTCATTTTCAGCTGAGGCCCTAGTAGAAAACCTCCAAAGTATTACAAAAACATTTTAAGAACAACAATTTTCCAAACTTCAAAATAATACAAAAATGTCTACAGCTAAAATAAATACTCACTCACATTTAGTAATATAGTTTATCCTGCAGTTAAGCAAGAACAGAGACACATTTTGGGTAAGAAGTGTTTCAGAATTGTTTTAAAGGACTGATTACAGGAAATACCAGTGTGGAGTTATGGCAATCAAGTTTCTTAACGTCCAGTAGGCCGTAAGTTTGATTCAAAACTATTAACTTATGTTTTTAGACAGCAAATTCTAGTAGAATTAGCCAAAGAAGTCTAGTGTATAAACTCAGTTGCTTCCTGGACTGAATCATAACAAAATAAGCAGATGGTAAGAACGGTTTATTTATTTTAGATAATAAACAGACATGTTCAGAATTGTCTCTGTTGTTCCATCACAGTCAACATTTTGAAAAGTTTATGAACTAACCCTCCTCCAGAAGTATTTTAAAAGTACCACAAGGGAAAAAGGCGCTAAAAGTTCAGCCCACTGGCACTGTGGCAAGGCTCTAGAATTCAGTGCCAGCAAACTACATCCAGGTAGTGACCCAGGTGCAAGAGGAACAGACAGATACGTGGTGCGAATACAATCTGCAGATTGAAAACATCTGGAGTTATGATTTTTAGTACTGACATGTTACTACAATCAGTTTCTGAAGCATTAAAAGTGAGGTTAGAGACCTAAAGCCAGCATTGGAGGCATGGGGTTGTTTTTTAAGGCAGGTTACACTGTGTTTAAGGCACAAAGATGAAATGAGTTGTCAGTATATTATATTAGCTCTGCATGTGGACAGAGCTTATTGAGTCTATATTATAGTATTGAAGTTTTTAAACTTCGAATGCTATAATTTCGACACGTTTTTGTCGAAAACTCAAAATAGCGAAGCCACGGAACTTCGAAATCTTACTTAGGGTAAGATTTCGGTTGTCCATTCAATGGCTTCGCTATTTACTCTACTGTGGTGGGAAGGTTACAGACAAGGGTAAGGTAAGTATGCGAACAGAGGTTATGGACCGGGTTAAGGTGAGTGTGGGAATGGATCGGGGTAAGGTGAGTGTCTGATAGTTAGGAACATAGGGTTAGGGAGCGGGTAAGGTGAGTGTGCGATAGTTAGGGACTTTAGGGTCAGGGAGCGGGTAAGGTGAGTGTGCGGTAGTTAGGGGCTTTAGGGTTAGGGAGTGGGTAAGTGAGTGTGCGGTAATTAGGGACCTTAGGGTTAGGGAGCGGGTAAGGTGAGTGTGAGGTAGTTAGGGACTTTAGGGTTAGGGTTGGGTTAAAGTGAGTGGATAGGTAGTAGTGTAAGGTTAGAATTATGGTTTTGTTAAGTGTATGTGTGTGGTTTATTTATTTTGGTGTGCTTGTGTTGTGTGTTTTTGTTCAGAACAGGGAATTTTTTCCCTGGGAAAAAATTTGCTGTTCTGTATGTTCAATATTTTGTGGTTTAGATATTTAGGTACAATGAAATAGCGTTCGCTATCTAAATCATATGATAGGGTAATATAAACACGAGCTTATTTGTATTGTTAACAAAAGTAATTAAGGGTAAGGAGCTTATACAGAGCCTTGAGACCCACCAGTAAGGATGAGTGTTGATGGTGAGAAGGTGCTGTGCTCTTTGATGGGTTATTTTCTTTGTGAGGATAACCTGAAATTAATCTGTGATTTGTATACAGTGTAGTAATTAGAGCACACCCTGAACAAAAGGTGGCTGACAGACTGACTATGTCAAAGGATTTGGAAAAATGCAAAAACATTGCAAAACTAACTCTATCTTTGTTCAGCTATTAAGAAACTAATTACAGTACATAAGTCAGTCTTAAATGCCATCTTAAGGGTAAAAACATTGTTGGGATTTGTTGAGTAGACCTTGTTCTTCCAGATAAGATATATGTCATTAACTGATTTTTTTGTAATATTTTTGACAGTGGAAGCAGAACTGTTAATAGAGTAGATGCATGATATAGCCCTCAATGTGCATTCTTTAGCTTCCAAAGCTGTGGGATGTGTTTTTTTTTTATTTTAATTATGATACATTTCAAAAGTATGGTAACAGGGAATACAAATGTGGATTCCCTTAGATGGAAATATTTCAAGGAGTGTTAAATCAATGCTGGAATGCTATACCACTGACTTCTAAAACAGAAATGTCAGTGAAAATGAAGGCATGTCTGCTTGGGGGGGGGGGGGGTGGCCAGATAAGTTTGTGGTGATTGATTAAGTGAAACTGATGTTAGGATTAATACTCCAGAAATAAGATAAGAATTCCTGTGTTGTAATATTGGTTGGAAATGTGGGAAAGGGTCAGGCTTTATATCTTTCCTAGAAGAAAGATAGTTTTTTTCAAATTCCTGATCAGAATTGTTTGGGGGCTAAGGTAAAGTGATTCGGAAGATCATTGAAGTATTTTTGTTAAGGCTGTTGCTGTAGAGATTTGCAGTGATTTCTTGCCATTTGGTATGAATAGACAGTGGGTGGGTCTTGGTTTCAGTGTAGATTTTTCAAAGTTTATCTCTGTCAGCTATGACACTCCTGCTTTTTGAAGTGATCTGCTGGTGCATTTTTTACTGTGATGCATATTTTTAAAAGATACTAAAAAATTCATGATGTTAACAGGAGTGTGTTGAAATACTGGAGAGCTTCACTTAAGATATGGAGTTTTATTGGTGAACAGTTAGTATTAATGATCGGTTGTTTGTTCACCTCAAGACTGGCATGTTTACAGTTTCTAACAAAAATACATTATATTACAGAGATATATCTCAATGGGATGTTAAATTTGCTGGAATTTTTCATGCTACTGATATTTATCCATCAAAATGAAGCCACCTGAAGTAAATCACAGACCATGCATGAATCCACACTTCCACCAACAACACAACATACTTCTTAATAAGTCACTGGTAAAAAAAAATGTGTAAATGATCCTGAAAACAGACATCAGAGTGTATGATCAGAACTCAAAAGTATCACAAAGCAGTACTCTGAGTATCAAAATCATTTATACTTTATAGTTTATATGCTCAGATTTAAAAATGTAATCTACATGTCAGCATGAAAGGAACTCCTCATATAGACCTGGTTTGTCCACAAAGAGCTTTCTCAGTGAAAATGTAAAATAAATAAGCATAATAGACCACAGTTTTATATATCCTACTTAACGCAGAGGACTATGAGCAGGTTACAGATCATAACTGGTTTATTATGTGTTCAGGACATGGATGTCAAGGAATTCACATGGAGGTGAATCCTGGCATCCATGTCGAGCACACATAATAAAAGGTTATGATCGGACACCTAATCATCATTCTTTGTAGTGCTTGCAGCTTTATCTGCTCTATGTACTTCTAGTTACAGGTAAAACAAATTGCTAAGTGTTTTGCCAGTTTTCAAAGCCATAAAGCACTTTGCAAGTGCTATAAGAAAGGTAGTGTAAGAGATTCTGTTATGTTAGAAAAAGTTAAGGACACATTACTGCCACAGATAGCAGGCCGATTCTTATCATAGTCACCGTACTGCATGCACTATATCTGCATTAATAGTCAGTTTAGAAGAACATATCAAATACAAAACTATAATATTACCCATAATGCTTAAAGGAATACAGGCTCAGAAGTAATCCTTCAGACCAGGAAAATACAAAGCACCACTTAGTACAATCCATCATTTTTCATTTTTAGATAAAATCTGTTCTGTTTTTTTTATGTGGATAAAATGCATTTGTAGGTCATAAAAACAATACATTACTGGAGTATTTGATCTGGTATGTGTAGGAATTATTCTTCTGTTTTAAACTTCATTCATTTAATACTTGGGTGTGCATTGCTTTAAAGGACCTTCCATCATGAAATACAAGGCAACTGCATTCATCAGAATGTTTTTCACCCTGATGCATATCTCACAAGTTGTTAAATAACAAAAACTCTCTGTATTAACAGATGTAAATTTGTTTAGACTGTAAATCTGCTGAAATCATATAGAAAAATCATATAAAAGTCCTACAAAAAATAAATTGTTGGAGTGGTGTTACTGAATGAGTTAAGCAAACCACACTATACATTTTTTTCTTATAATTAATCCAATGTTGTTTCAGCTGTTTACTTCTCTTAAGCTCTGTCTGCCATGACTCAGAAAGTATATGAGGCATTTTTAACCCAACTAAAGCATGTGCAAACATTTAATTATTACTTCAGTAATTATTTATCAATGTTTTGTTGACCAGGTTAATCCCATTAGGCATGTGGCCTATTTTCAAGGGAGACCCCAGGTGGTATTCATACTGACAATGGTAGATTTGGACAGGACACCAGAGAAGCTTCCATACTCATTTCAATAAGGGGAGCTGGAGGGCTTTTTGTTGTTGAAAGAATGGTGAGGAATGGATACTTTCTGTACATGGTTGAGCAGAAGCAAACAGAAAATAAGCAAACAGAAATAGAGATAAGTCCCAAAAAAAGAATGCAGGCCTGTCTGATGTGACAGTGACTGTCCTTGAGGACAGCGAGGTTAAGATCATGCATTAATCCACTTAGTTAATGAGGTTGAGCCTGAGGATGGAAGTTAGGTACTTGGAGTGATGTGAAGAAAAGCTTGCCAATACAGAAACCTAATACTCAGTAACAGGAATTCCTGCAGGGGACTCACTCACAGACAGTTGTCATGGTGTAATTCCAGAGCAAGGATTACAGAGTGTAGCCAAGAGGAGACAATGAATGGATCTGAAAATGCACCGAGAACATGCATGATGGTGGTAACGCAAAAAAAAAGACAAGACTCAGAAAATATTCCATATGAGGAAAACAGGTATGTCTGACTGGTGATGTGGATCAGGCTGAAATCAGCCAAAACTATGGGCAGGTACTTTGTTTGAGACTAACTTGTCTAGCCCCTATGCTTTAAAGCAACAAACATTCATTCCTTAATTATTTAGGGTGTGTAGAGTTTGTGATATAGCTTTTGAATCTGTTCCATTGCTGGACACATTGTGTCTAAACTTGCAAGTAAAAAGAACTTGTTTCCTTAGAGTGAGTGTACTTGCACAAGCGTTAATATCATGAATTAAACAAAATGACATTACAGGTCAGGATTAATCACATCTTTGAGCAAAAAATAAAAGAAGCTTTGAGGAATAGCTACAGTTCAGTGGACACTATTAAAAAGAAAACAGAGCTAAGTAACTTATGGATTGTTGAATGGGAGATATGATAATTTACATAGTGAATGAAAAAAAGTTACACCATTTAACTTGTATAATCAGTATGAATGGCAAAAGAGGGACATTAAAATAACCAGGTTAGCTAAAAAATTATTTTGAGAGTGACATGCATCTAATCAATGAAGATGATGCAATACACTGTAGCCAGTGTGAGGAAAAGGAGTCACTCAATGAATGTGTATTTATGTTCTGGGTGTTGAGAGGAAGAGATAGGGTAAAAGAAGAAAGAAAAGAAAATGAAATGGATTGGGGGGATAGAAATGAAATACAAAATTAATGTTTTATCTGAAATTGATATTTTATTCTAATGAAGCAAATTTCCTTTCCTGGATAAAGGGAGGCTTCTTTGTTCACCAGTGGCAGTGGGGAGCTTGGAGCAGCCTATCTATCCCTGGAGGAGTGTTCCCAGCACAAGAATCTGGTAGTCTATTGGCCGTTTTGGGCCAATTTCTAGCTCTTTCAAGTCCCCCTGTATAAAACCCACTTTAGCGTGGCTTTGCGTGATTTTGCGCATAGCGCAGCATCAGGCAGCGCCGCTTAATTGGGTTTAAACCATTCTCGGCTCCACAAAGTCTGCTCTTCACTTTTTCCCTTATAACTGATCTAGTTCTCATAATAAACACCCTATTCCCACTCTAAAGCCTGGCACTTGCTCACTAAAGCAATTATATAAGTCAGCACTAAAAAATTAAAAGCACTACACCCTCACAAACTCCCCTTGAGTACTTTGTTCCCCATTGGCCCTTTTTTTCAATTATAAAGGAATTCCCAATACTATTCTAGCATGTCCAAAGGTCAGTTGTCAATCTCCTCTCCGGTCCAGCTGGTGAATCTGGGAATCTTGAGGTAATGTTACAACTGCCTCATGTACACAGACAACCCTCTCCTTCTCCCAACAAATTCCAACACATGTGAGAGATGCAACCATATAGCCAAACTGGAGGCTAAGCTCTCTCAACTCAGTACTGGCGTAACCAGTCAGGAGGAGAAGGAAACCACACTCACTACAATTCCAGTCTCATATAGACCTACCATGACAGCAAACCAAACACATAAACACACAAAAACATACTCGGAGGCTCTAAATAAAAATCTGCCTAAGCAGCAGAGACATCCAAAGCAGACACCCAAGCAACCGTTACCCCAAAACAAAACACGTGAAATACATAGCTCATAAAGCCAGTGTGCCGAACAGTCACAGCCCTTAAGGCTAAACAACACACCTGATACACTTGTAATAGGTGGCTCTATCGTCAGGCACACTGATGTCCCGCTCACCAGGCTGAACAAGGAGAAGGTCACGGTGAGCTGCCTGTTGGGCGCTAGGATCCGCCACATAACACAAGCACTCAGGTCACTCCAAGGCAAGTACAAATATGACTCAGTCATTGTCCATGCTGGTGTGAATGACCTGAGACGTACCTCCCTGGACTACATGAAAAGAGACATAGAGGAGCTCTCTGAGCATGTAGCCCAGGCCAGTATGACTCTGACCTTGAGTAGCATCTTACCCTCACCAAGAATGATGCCACAATATGAAGACAAGATGATCAATATCAACAATTGGCTTAAGTATTGGTGTCATTCAAAGGGGATCCAATGCCTGTCTGCCTGGGATGACATGCTCGACAAGCCACGATGCTTCGCTAGGGACGGCTTGCACCTGTCACCCCTGGGCTTTCGGATATTGGCAAAGGCTCTTGCCACCCCCATAGTGCCTTTTTTAGGCAAGGCTCAAAAGACAAACCCACCTCCATAGGTATCACAAGGGATAAGAAACTAAGAGTAATGCTGCTCAACGCCAGAAGTCTAAACCTCAAGATGCACACACTCGAAACTCTCCTTAGCATGGAGAACATCGATATCTGTGCAGTAATAGAAACCTGGTTCAAGGCTCCCGAGAGCACCCCAGCACTACCAGGTTATGCCTCATACCATGTTTTTCAGCCCCAAAATTTGGACCGAACCACAAAAGGAGGGGAAGTATCAATATTCGTCAAAGATACCTCCAGGTTGGTGGCACAGCACAAAGCATCAGAGACTATCCATGTGCAACTAACAGTGGGTAAAACTGCCTTCCAGTTTATAGCCTGCCTACAGACCACCCTCCCAAACCCAGGAACCCCATTCGGCCTTCCTGAGAACACTGGAAAGTATGAAGGTCTCTCCAAACACCATTATATTGGGCGGCTTCAACTACCCTAACATAGACTGGGAGCATTACTCTAGCTCCAACACCCTAGCCCAAAGGTTCCTAGAATTTATAAACTCAAATGCTATGGAACAACTTGTTGCCACTCCCACAAGAGGGGAAAACATACTGGACCTGATCATCACCAACATGGGGACTCTATGCTCCAGACCAGAAGTGTATCCCTCACGGGTAAGTTCAGACCATAAACTGATCTCACTAGATATTCACATCCCGACCCCAGCCCCTGCCCAGAAAACCACAGTGAAAAACTTCTCTAAAGCAAATTTCACACTCCTCAAAACCGAGGTGGAATCCTTCAAAGCCCCCGGGCCTGTGGAAAATACGGCCCAGACCGCAGAATCCTTTATAAACGCATTCTATGAACACCATCAGGAATGCATGGATCATGCAATCCCAAATAAAACCAAGACCCAATCCTCCAAAGTTAGGCGTCCTGTCTGGTGGACCCCAGCCATAAACAAACTATACAATAGAAGGAGAAAGCTACTACATGATAGAGCAAAATCCCAAAAAGGGAAGGCAACTCTGATCAGTATTAGCAAAAAACTACGGGCACTCATAAAATTGTCTAAGGCCAGCTTCGAGAGAAAAATTGCACAGGACACTAAGGATAATCACAAGGCTTTCTTTAGTTATGTTAGGAACCTGGGTGGGAATTCCCAGATATGCTCAGAATTAGTCCAAAATGACAAAAAATACACCAAACCTACAGACATTGCCAACATCCTAGCTGACAGGTTCAGCGCAAACTTCACCCCCCCCTTCCCCACCAAAAGGGCAAATATCTATCCCAGCAGAGTGCTGCCCCCCCCTGACATCTCAGATGCTCAGGTAAGAGCCGCCCTCTCCAAAGCAAAAAACACAGCATCAATGGGACCAGACGGTGTCCCAGCTGCATCCTACATGAACTCCAAGAAGAACTAAACCCAAACATAAAACTACTGTTCAATCTCAGCCTTACTACAGGATATGTACCCAAAGAGTGGCGTACAGCAACAGTGGTCCCTCTCCACAAAGGTGGTGCCTCAACGGATCCTGGAAATTATCGCCCCATAAGCTTGACTAGCTTGGTCTGCAAAGCTATGGAAAGGATCATCATGGACCACATAAATAAAGATATTGGGGACCTACAGACACTGGATCCTACCCATTTTGTCTTTGTTAAGGGCAGATCCTGCCTCTTAAACCTGGTCAATTTCTTTGAAACAGTCACCAAGGCCATTGACAAGGGGAAGGTGGTCCACACAGCCTATCTGGACCTTGCAAAAGCCTTCGATACAATACCCCACTCGGGCATTATAGATAAGCTCACCAGCTTAAATATAAACCCCTATGTCACTAGATGGGTTGCAAACTGGCTCAAGGACAGAACCCACATGGTTAGAATTGCTGGAGCCATGTCAGACTCCAAACCAGTTACAAGTGGCGTCCCACAAGGGTCAGTCCTGGGACCTCTCTTGTTTGGTATATATTTCTTGGAGGTACAGGCTAACACGGAAGGACTGTGGCTGACCAAGTGCGCAGATGACTGCAAACTGGGTGCCATAATAGACTCTCCAGCCGACACAAGCATCCTACAAAAGGGCCTCATAGAAACAGACAACTGGTGCCAGAGCCATGGCCTCAAGCTAAACGCCAAAAAGTGTATAGTCATCCCCTTT
Organism: Protopterus annectens; assembly: GCF_019279795.1. NCBI lineage: Eukaryota > Metazoa > Chordata > Ceratodontiformes > Protopteridae > Protopterus > Protopterus annectens. Next base: position 1,109,383,883 of record NC_056741.1, read on the forward strand.
GGCAAAAACAAAGTGCCCACAAATTACCACATAGCTGGTAATCCTTTAAGTACGGAAGAAGTAATTAGGGACCTGGGGACCCAAGTTGATAGCAATCTCTCATTTGACAACCACGTGGCCAAAGTGGTTAGAAAAATATTTTATATAGCCCACCTAATCATGAAGGGATTCACATCTAGATCAGGGGAGGTCATCGTGCCTCTCTACTCATCCCTCATCAGGCCCATAATTGAGTACAATGCCCCTTTTGGGATGTACCTTACCAGACACCTGCAGCAACTGGAAAGACCCCAAAAGTACCTCACCACGAGGATCAAAGGGCTCAAACAGATGCCATATGCTGCCCGGTTAAAGAAACTCCAGCTCTACTCAGTGGCATACCGCCTGCTCAGAGGCGATCTGTGCCTGACGTATAACGCCATGTCCAACCCGGAATTAATGGACATGCTGCACTTCAGAAAATCCAAATCCCATCGAGCTACGCGCTCGAGAGACTTGAACCTCTGCACTGAAATAAATAGGACATGCTGGAGGGACAGATTCATAACCCAGAGGCTCCCTTCACTCTGGAATAAAATCCCAGTCCAGGTTAGGCAGAGTCCCTCATTGACTCTCTTCAAGAGGAATCTTGATGAGTGGATGGGAGATGGTAGGTTTACCCCGGGTATCACTTCTGTGTCACTGTTAGAGAGAGGCACAGTATACTAACCTCGAAAAAGGGCATAGCAAAATTCATTTAAAATGGGTGGCGAAAGCCAAACACACTCTGGCTAGGCTTATAAATGCCCTAGGGCAGATAGCCTGGTATGAACCTATGAACCTATGTAATATGCACATGCACTAAAGTGGAGTTATACTCTGAAAGGAAATGTGATAAATTGAGGGGCTGCCAGCCCAGCTAGATAGAATTTTGTAAATAATTCTATGTCATTGTAAATATTAATATGATCCACAGGCTTGTTTGACCAATGTAAGAAAACTGTGCTATGTGCTGAAATTAAAAAATGTAACCACAGTGCACCCTGCTGGAAGAAAGCTGACAAGTAAAGAATTTTACAACTGTGTTAGATCTCAAGCTCAGAGACAGGATGTCTGGGCCAGGAAACTCTTTCTATTGACCTAAGACAGAGATAATTACTAGGTTTCATATGTAAAGTGTCTTTTATTGCTGTGGCTTCCTGGAAGGTGCAGATTACAAAGAAATGTTAAATTTTAAGTTCTGTGAGCCTGAGAAATTAAGCAGAAGTGTCAAGAATTATGTAATCTCAAATGACTCAGCAGTAATGTGTATTATCAATTTAAGACTTTCTCAGAGAGAAAGATTTAGCATTTTGTATTTTGTTCTGAAGATGACAACAACTCATGAGCACTTGCTTTGCTCTATAAGTAAAGTTATTTAGATCTTAGTATTTCTCTTAGAGATAGATAGGAACATAGCCAGATTAGTCTACCTGTTTTCTATATTTATGTCAGACTGTCTTGCAATGTTATTTTAAAGTATTTCCTGTGGAATTCTCTAATGTGTTGAATTAATAGGTATTGTCTTGTGTTTTTATTATTTATTATTAAATATATTTAAACCTTTAAACTGTGGCTGTTTTATGTAGAGATAATTTAAACTCTTAGAGTACTTGCATGTATTTGCTGATACTGTATAAGCCACTCCAATAGCCTTCAAGTCTCAGTCACACTTACCAATTGGATAATAACATTGCACAGTAGAATTGGACAGCCTTTGGTAAAGGCCTTTAGAGTAGCTGATAACAGTAGTTGGTGGCAGGTGGTACTACTGTATAGTCTGGGCAGAAGGGGGCATAGCTAGTGAACTTGTACCAGCCTACCCCAGGTGTGTCTGTGCATTTGTATATAAATCAAATCTCAAAGTGTGTGCATGTCAGCTACTTAGGCAGGGACATGAAGCACTGGTTGGACAGAGAGGGTACTGGAGGTTTTGGCTTGACTACTCATCTGAGATCTGAACCCTATAGCTGTGCAAGTGGGGAGTCTTATTGGGGATCTGGAGAGAAAGGGAGAAACCAACCCCAGACTAATTGTGATCTCTGTGTGTTCGTAAGGGAAATTATTCTTTAATGTGTGTGTACTTGTTCTCCCAGTATGGACACCCCTCACTGGTGCTAGTGGTAAGGATTGAGGCTCCTTGATTACTGGGCCAGTGTACGGGCATCACAGGAAATAACAAAGGTTTGCTGAAAAGGGATTATTGCAGAAAATAAGGGACAATACTTTGAAGCTAGAAATAGGTTTGTTTGGTGGTGATGAGATTGATATATTAATGCTTGTATTATTTTATTTGTAAATAATATTTAAATAGAAGCATTACAGATAAGTTTTGTTTGCAAATACAGTTTTTGTAAACAAAGTACCCCTATTTTTTTATAAGAGCTGAAAGATATTTTGCATCCACCAGAGCTACCACCAATTCAAGCAGATGGGAGCTTGGTTTAAAGTCTTATCTGAAGGATGACACACTCAGGAGTGCAGCATTCCTCCTTCTCCCCATACAGTACTGCAGTATTATTAATGAAAAATAAATCCAAGTACTTGATGTGGCACTAAAGACTACAGCCTTCTAAGCTTCCAGCATCAAAGGTGAGTGTGCAATCTTCTCATCCCACTAATAGTGCTAATTATAAAAGGAAGTGTGAACTGTATATACATTGTCACTTTTGCCATTTGTCTTAACCATGTATTACCACATATCATTCCCATCCATTTGAGTAACCTCTGGACTAACTTGAGAAACAACAGTGGTAAGGAAATAATTCTATGTTGCACAACTTATAAACAAAAGTATGGCATCTAAGTCCAAGGAAGTCATTGTTCCACTTTATTTGGCATTCATCAGACCTAACATTGAGTACAATGCCCCCTTTGGTATGTATCTAACCAGGCATATCCAACAACTGGAATGTCCACAGAGGTTCTACACTAAAAGAATACAGGGTGTAAATAATATGTCCTATGCTGACTGCCTCAAGGCCCTATCCCTGTATTCTGTTTCCTACAGGCTTTTGAGGGGAGATCTATGCCTGGCATACAGGGCATTGTCAGTCCCCACTCTGATGGACCTCCTGCATATCCAAAACAAATAGTACCAGAATTACCCATTCTAAAGACTTAAACCTTGCCTATGATATAAATAGGACCTGCTGGAGAGATAGGTATGTATCCCAGAGACTACCCCGTCTATGTAACAGGCTCCTCATCCATGTGAAGCAGAGTTCCTCCCTAACCCAATTTAACTGCAACTTGGACAACAGAATGAGAAACTGGAAATTCATCCCTGGTTTGGCACCTATGTCCCTAATGCAAACAGGTAACCTGTAAATGGTTCATCTCCAAGGCCCATGCTTACACTTATCAAGGTGTCATAACTTGTCAGAGATTCGGGATGCATGGTTAGGCTTAAAAAGGCCCTTGTGGTTGTTAGCCTAGTAAACACATATGAACCTATGAACAAGAGCTGATTATTCAGAAATCTTTCTTGTTGTACAGCAAATTCTTTTTCACATTCTGAATGTGCAGAAAAATCTGACCATCATGATCTGAGATACTGGTAAATGAACGTATCATATGCCCAGACAACTGTGAGTATGTAATATGATTTTTTTGGTGGGGGGAGGTTGGAAAGGCTTGAAGTACATCAAGTTTAATTTTGTAATGTGCACGTCTAAAAAAATCAACTGTAAATATATCTGATCTGGCCACAAAATGTAAGTCCAATTTATTTTGAGTAAGATTGTTAATAAAGGGTGCAGAAGTATGGTATCTCATTAAAGAGTCATTGAGATATGAATTCATATATACATATGGGACAGAAAAGGGTGCACCTTGTCATTTTATATAAATGTAAATGTAAACAATCTGTTCTTATTCAATGAACAAGTCTGATTAGGTGGGTACAAAATAGGTATCCCAAATAAACAGCCATCCAGTCAAAGAACAATTGCCTGATACTATCATATACCCAGTAAGGTGTTCCAAAGGGGTCTGTATTACCGTGTCAAAAGACATGTTCACCAAACATGTCTTAGTCGACATGGAAATATCAACCTGTTAAAATCCCGAACAGCCCAAGTCAGAAAATTTTTTCCCAGGGGAAAAAAATTGCTCGGCCGTCATAGGGGATTTGCCCTTTTCCCCACTGTAGTGCAATCTCGGAGTTGATATATTTAGTTGGGCGAGGGGGTTGTAGGGTTTGGAAGTGTTTTTTTTTTTTTGTGTATGGCCGAGTGATTTGTTTCACCTGGGAAAAAATTCACTGACTCGGCCGTTCAGGATTTTAGCAGGTCGATATTTCCATGTCATTTAAGACGTGTTCGGTGAACATGTCTTTCGACATGGTAATATAGACCCATTCCAAAGCCTTATGCAACTTACGTAACAGGTTAAAGTAGTGTAGCTCTAGGCGTTTCTCCACTAACTGTTTAACTACAGACACCAACATAGTTCCTTTCTGATGGACTTGATTTATTACTGCATCTTTTGGTTGTTTAAACTAAGTTACATTTGTTTTCTTCAGAAGAACCTGATATGAAGAATTACTAAGTTGCCAGTGTGCTTCCTGGTTATAGGTTCACATTTTCCTAGGCAAGTACTAGGCTAACTGTCCTTGTGGGCCATTTTAAGCCTAGCCAATTTCTCTTTTTGTGCTCAAAATAACTTATCCCATTTGGTTATAGATTGGCCTCATGCATCCCATGGTCGATAATTATATATTATCCCTAATGAGAATAACTGGGATCATACCATAGATAATTTAAGTGACCCATGCAGAGGATAAAGCATTTTGGAGCTGGCTCTTTCCATTAGTAGTACAGGGGGCAGTCCTGGGATATTTATTTTTTTGTTCCCCATCCATAGATCTAAGTTTCACTTGAATATGGACAGAAATATACTTTGTTTTATGCGGATGGGAGTCTGTTTCATAGCAGCAGTATCATCGAGACATAGCTGTCCCTCCAAATCATTCTGTTGATGTTGCAGAAGAGGTTTAGATCACTAGACTGAGTATTTCTGATGCCATTTGACTTGCTGATGTGCAATAAATCCATCAGTAATGGGTCGGAGGATGCCTTGTATGCTAAACATAGCTCACTTCTTCGCAGTCTGTAGGATACCGAGTATAGTGACAGGGCTTTGAAATGGTCCATGTACTACATGTTGTTTAGGCCTTGTATCCTTTTAGTAAGGTATCTCGGTGGGCATTCTAGTTCTTGCATGTCTCTGGACATATGGATTATATTATATTTATTACTTTTCAATAATACTATGTGCTTCTCCTTTTCTACGAAATAAATAATTATCTTCGCTCTTGCTAAATTTTAGGAGGGCTTCTTTCGTTTCCTTAAATAAGTTTTGCTTGTAATTTCTGAAAATTCTATTTCTATTAGAATCTAAAACTGAACAAAATGGATTTTTCAAAAGTTAAAACAAAAGTATTATAATGTTGCTGAAACTGTGATGACTTACACCTAGAACCTGCAATATAAAAAGGTCATCTTTATTTACCAGACATTTAAACTTATCAAAATATAACCTTTAGTTTCCCAGAAAATATGTTAATATCGGCAAAAGTTTAAAATGAATTAAAAACATAAAAGGTACAAACCACAAGATTTTGTTTAAGAACTTATGTCCAAATAATAGGCTAGCAGATGAGTTAATCAATAATTTATTATCATAATTATTGTTCCTAGCAGTTATATGTGAACACATATCCTCTGTGTAGACATTTCAGCTATTGTCTTGAGCCTTTCTCTTATCTATCTTTCCTGCCCCGTAGCATCAAATACCTAGGACAATAAGGGAAGATTATTATTCAGACAAGCCTCCTTAAATTTGCTGTTAAACATTTTAACCATATGATTTGCAGCAAAAATTTCTAATTCATTATCTGTGTTTGTGAATATCTCAGCATTAGCATAAGTGTCAAAGTGAGAAGTGTTCAATTTTAATAGAAGTAATTTCAGAACAGTACATTAACATTACATATTCTTTTACACCTCCCATTTGGCTTATTAATTTGAACACCAGGAGGAAAACAAACACTACAGTTAATTTTGTGCCAAATAAATTAGCACGGCTGTATAAAATAAAGTCAGGTCTTGGCTGCATTCAGGCATATTTCTTTTTATAGAATTTGTTCTCCTCACTTGTTCACCAAATTCAACATTACATAGTCAAAATGTTCACTGGTCTTTAATTTAATGCACCAAAACTATATAATTATTTTGTCTGTCAAATTAGCAGTGTATTTGTCACGATAATCTTCCAGTACCAGAACAAATAATTGTGAGGCTATGTACTGATGTATACTTTCGCTTTTTCATATAAGTCTGTACTAGCAGCTGTAAAATATAGTGAATGTATTCTTCTATGCGGATGTGAAATTCTATCATGGCTTTTGCACCTCAAGAAGAAGAGAAATAGGTGGAGCCAAAGAAGATGAAGAAGAAGAATGGTTGCATCTCAAAACAGCATGTGTGAAGGCAATAGAACAGATGTGTGGTCAAGCCAGGTATGGAAATAAAGTGCATAAGAAAAGCTAGTGGTGGAATGCAGAAGCCCAGGAAGTTATCAAAAGAAAGAAGTGCAGGAAGAAGTGGAAAAGAGAAGAGAAGAGAAGAGAAGAGAAGAGAAGAGAAGAGAAGAGAAGGACAAAGCTAAGAAAGAATACTGGTTGGCCAATAAAGAGTAGTCTTAATGGCAAAGAAAAAAACTCTACTAGCCACTGCACAGTGGCTCAGTGGATGCCACAAAGAATTTCTACCAGGTTGTAAGGCAATGTCAGAAAGATAAAGAAGTCCGATGGCAGACATCATTCGTAAGGGACACCAACAACAATCTACTCACCAGTCCAGGAGACATCAAGGGAAGATAGAAGGCGTTCCTCAGGAATGAAGAAGTACCACAAAAACTGAACTGCTGCATGAACAACTTACAATGAAAGAGGAAGTAGAACCCACTCTAGAATAAGTATTTAGTGTACTAAGGAAACTGAAGTCATGGAAAGTAGTGGGCTAAGTCACGGCAGATTTGATCAAGATGGCAGATGCATTGATGAGGAGAAATGACTACTGGGCTGTTCTCATCAACGTGTGGAGAATGACTGGAGAATAAGCATTCTAGTGCAAATGCTCAAGAACAAAGGGGATAAAAAAGGGGAGCACTCACAACTGTAGGCCATGCAGAGGTATCAAACTCCTGTCACACTGCATGAAAGTGCTGGAGATGGTGATTGATAAATGAATACACAGAGCAGTAGAAAGGAATATAGGAGATGACTAATATGAATTTAGAGTAGATACAATAAAGCTGATCCAATGTTTGCACTGAGATTGATAGTGGAGAATAAACTGGAGATGAGGAAAGGGTAACTTGGCATTTCTAGATGTGGCTAAAGCATATGACAAGGTCTTAAGAGATCTTATTTGGACAGTCCAGCAGTGGTTCAAAGTCCCAAAAACACTGCTGGATTTAATATAGGCTACATAAACGAACTCAATGACACAAGCATGAAGAATGTTTGGTCAAACAAAAGGGTTCCCAATGGGAGATGATGTGCATCAGGTCTGAGTCCACAACTGTCCATACTGGAGATGGACTACATCAGCAAATAAGTTTGGAAGAGACAGATCAACAAAACTGCTATATGCTACCAATGACCAGGAACTTTATCAAATAATCGGGGGCAAGACAGTATTCATAACAGCAAATGGGGAAATCAGAAGAATTTGAAAATTGAGAAAGAAGAGAACATTGTGGAACTGGTTCACAGGATCAAGTATGTTGGAGGTGTGCTTCATAGACTGTATTATTAGGGTGTCTATATGATGCTATCGAATGGGCTAAATAGCGAATGCTATTTAGTCAATCCGATACTGTTGAAATGGCAAAATAGCGAAGTCACTGAACATCGAATTTTTTCCCAGGGAAAAATTTCAGTGGGCCGTCTTCGGGACTTTGCCATTTCCTCCACTATGGTGTGATCTCGGAGTTAGTATATTTAAGTAAGGGGGTGTGGGAGGAAAAGCCCCCCATGGAGCAGCGGATTTTTTCCCTGGGAAAAAATTCGCTGTTCTGTTTGTTCGATATTTTGTTGTTTCGGTATTATCGGTACGATGAAATAGTGTTCGCTATTTACATCGTACGATAATATGATATAGATGCACTATTAGGAGAAGGATCATCTGAATGAGTAGGTCAAAGCTAAAATCAGAGGTGCTGTTGCCAAATGGAGCAAAGTGTCAGACATAGTGTGTGACAGAAGAATGAACGAGAAGCTTGAAAGTAAGGTGATAAGAACAATGGTGTAGCCAGAGCTTCACTATGACATAGAAGCCTGGTCAGTGAAAGCAGAGCAGCTGAGGAAGCTTGAGGTGATGGAGATGAAGTGCCTGAGATGGATAGTAGGATGCACACTGTGAGGCAGACAAAGAAATGTAGATATCAGAGCTGAAGCCAAAGTAGCCCCAGTTGCAGAGAAGTTCAATTATAACAGATTACTGTGGTCTGGTCATGTGTTCAGGAAAGTAGAAGATGAATTAGTAAAGCAGATTAGGGAAAGATAGGAAGAAGGCAAGAGGAAATGAGGACATCTACTCGAGATGGATGAATTGCATGAGAGACCTATGAGAGTCAGGCATAGCTATAAAAGCAGGTAGAAGAGTAGCTCTGAATCGAGATATGAAGAGAGATGATGTGACATCCTGACCACATGTAGGGGGTGGCTTCCTGTTGAACTGTAGTCAGCCCTTTATCCGTTACCACCACTGTTCACATCCTGCTGGGCTGTAGTCAGGCTTTCATTCCTTTACACCACCTGTGCTAGCTTTCTGGAATAAGTTTTGCTTATGATTTCTGAAAATGATAGCTCTATTAGAATGTTTCACTAGCAGCTTGGGCACTTGACCACAGACTGGCATAGAGGTTGAGTGGGCCCATCCTGGGGAGAGGGAGGGACTGAGCCAGATGTGCACATTGCCATTGTCCCTTAGAGGAGGACAAGGAGGAGTGATGCACAGGAATGGCCTGAGGTCAGGTGTGAGGCTCACCAAACCACTGATGGATGGTAGCCTTCATAGTGAATGTTCAAAGGAAAGAAATTATGGAGCACAGTTGTTTTGATGGTTCATTTGTTCCCACTGTCCAGAGGTTCAGGTAATATCTCTCAAAATCTTCTTATTCTACAAAGATGTCAGAGAGCACACAAAATATCCACATGGCTGCTTGACTGATGGCCTCCCCCGGGTCTATATTACTATATCGAATGGTAGGAATGTCGAACGCTCATATGAGCAAAAACACACACGAACAAACTTGCTATTGTGGGGGGCTGTGCTCCCCACATCCCCCGCTAAATATATATTCCAACTCCGAGGTTGAGGAAAGGGCAAATATTCCAATCCTCACTGTACCGTGACCCCCAAAAAACAAGTTTGTTCTCATGTGTTTTCACTCATATGAGCGTTCAACATTCTTACCATTCGATATAGTAATATAGACCCGCCTCCCCCAGACAGTTTTAACTCAGCTCCTGGTGGAATCCATGGAGAAGTGAAAGTTATGGGCACTGTCTTACCAAAGGGAAGCTTAATGATCAATATGCATGGAGGCAAAAATAATCCAAAAAATGGAAAAACATTTTCCAAGAAAAACAGGAGAACACTTGTAAATTTAGGAAGAATGAACAGGTTATGACTTCGGGAGATATAGAAGGGCCAAACTAGTAATGAATAATAACAATAGATCCAAAAACTATATAGACAGCTTTGTGATACTTATTGGACTCTTCTGAACAAAGCTAGTATAACGGTTTGAACAACATAATATAATTTTAAACCAGGCTTGTTAGCAATATATTACTTTGTATTGACTAAACAACTGGTTATGGAACATCTGATGCCACAATGTTTTTGTTACCTAAGATACGTAAGACTTTGGTGCACTCAGCTGAGTATCAGACAGAGGTTCTTTGATTGAACAATCTTTTTTTTACCTCTTACAGCCATTGCTGGAATATGTTAGCTCTAGGTTACACTACACTCCTTAATTTATTACCTTAATGAATGATGTACAGTTTGATCTGCACTCTAGATGAGGAATCTCTCCGCAAGACACCACATACCATCTTGGAAGGGTTGAAACTGTTCAGATAAGTAAGAGTTGTATCAACCAGCTTTTTACTAGAACATGTAGTGACTTATCTTTTATTTTGAGTAGGGATAATTTTAACAAGTTCAAGGGACTGTTATATTATTGAGTTTTGCACACATCTGTGCAGACTTATTAAATGGCTATGTGGTGTTTTTTTACCTTTAAACCTTTTTTGAAATGAATTGGTACATACAGGATATATCTTAATGACCATTGACTGGTGTACAACAGGAACACTGTGGTTTTACTTTATTTTAGATGTGCATGTTACTAAGTCAATAGATTTTTGCTAACTCAGTGTACTATAAATCTGTTTTTCCAAAAGCACATTATTACATGCTCCTAGCATGCCATCCTCATCATATGAAACGTAATTTAACAAAATATCAATTTGTGAGAGTCAGACAGATTTGTGCTGTACAGTCAAAATAAGAAAAAAATGTGATTCACTACAGATATGAATCCTGAATAGTCACTCCATGCTATTTCTCTAGCTGGCAAGAGGTGACTCAGAGGAACAGAAATAATTTATTGTTACACAACAAAGACAAGAAGTAATACAAGTGATTTTATAGGTTTCTTACAGCTTATGGTACCAACATCTTTAATGTTACTGAAGTAATGAAAAAATACCGGCAAATTCTACTGTAGAACAAAAAACTACATGTACTGCCTGATATTTGTCAGCCAATGTTTACGAGAGGTAGATGACTTAAATGATATATTTTCTTTTAATTGAGTATCTCCTCTGCCTACTCAACATCAAGCCTCTCTCTACTGAATATTTAGTAATTCCCTGGTGGAGAAACAGCTGCCTTGGGGAGGGTGGCATTATGCAGGCAGACATCAGGGCTGCTTATGCCATCATTGGCATCCTGAATATAAAGACATTTTTATTATGAATGGTCTGACCCCTCCGCTGGTGGCATCAATAAGCACTACGACCTTTTGTCAGCACATGTGTGTACCAACATGTAGTATATCTACAGGTGTCCAAGATGAAATTCCCTGAGCATCAATTTCCCAAAACACAAAACACTGAAGAACTCAGCATTGGTCACTATTTTTCATACAACAATTTTTGTGTGACCTGGCAATTATTCTCACTTCCTTAAGATGGTGTGACCACATAGAGTTGGTATAATGTGATATCTGAATGAAGTGGCTGTTTTGATAAGGTTGTTGGTGTGACCACATAGTTGCCATAATGTGATATCTTATGCTCAGAGGGAAGCAGGGTGTGGTGGTCCTCTCCTGAAAAAAAAATAATTGCAGTTTACTTTTTTTGCCATTCTTTGTTTTGGATATTGATTATCAATGTTTTAAATTCTCTGATATTCAAGGTTTAATAGTAGAACCTTTCCATATACACAGACAAAGGTAACTGTCAGTGTCTTGGGTAGTCATGTCCATATCCTGCCACTCACCCCCTGGATGGTAATTCCAATCCTCCCAGACTGCACCATCAAGTGCCCAAGCTGCTAACTGAACTAGTTAAAACAAAAAAGTGCAATAAAGTAGGAAAGCAACCAGCTATAGTACTCCAGACCCCAACTTTATTGGTTTAGCTCTTTCGTCAAGTGTAAGACAAGACTTCCTCAGAATAAATGTTAAAAAGAATCACACTTCCTTTTAAATAGTTGTTCACACAATTACTACGAAAATTAATTAGTGTTTAAAGCCACAGAGCCATAAAACATTCATCAAAATTTCAATTACACCTTAAATTTATCAAAAAACTTTAGTATACAAATAATAAAATGTATATGTATGTATGTATATATTACATAAAACATCCATATTTTTTCATCTTTAAAATACTTAAAATACTAGTACATTCATTTAACCCCAGATATACTGTGGCATTCAGCCTCAGTTGCCAACGTAGTTCACATGCTTCAATTTGTTCCGGTACCAACCATCCTTGTGAGTCAAACAAAATTTGTTGCACCACAAAAAACTTAAATGTATGATCGCTAAATCTCTCTATGTGTCTTCTCAACGCATTAGTTTTAACTGCCTTAGAAATGTCAGAAATATGTTCATAAATTCTACTTTTGAATTTTCTGTCAGTCTTCCCCACATAATATGCAGGGCACACTAAACATTGGGCAATGTAAACAACTTTTTTGGACAAACAGTTAAAATGTGAATGAATATTAACCCTATGGCCATTCACCATAACCAAGTGTTTTTTTCTCAAGTATATGGGTACATTGATTACATCTGCCACAGTTAAAGTTTCCTGGTCTAAGGTTAGACTTTCTAGGGTAACCAACATTTCTTTTCAACATCATCATCTTCTTTTGGCAGTTCCCGTTAGGGGTCGCCACAGCAGATCACCAGATTCCATTTCTTCCTGTCCTCTGCATCTTGCTCTGTCACACCAACCACCTGCATGTCCTCTCTCACCACATCCATAAGCCTTATCTTAGGCCTTCCTCTTTTCCTGTTACCTGGTAGCTTCATCCTTAGCATCTGTTTCCCAATATACTCAGCATCCCTCCTCTGCACATGTCCAAACCAACATAATCTTGCCTCTCTGGCTTTGTCTCCCAACCTTCCAACCTGGGCTGACACTCTAATATACTTATTCCTAATCCTGTCCACCCTCATCACACCCAGTGCAAATCTTAACATCTTTAACTCTGCCACATCCAGCTCAAACTCATGCCTTTTTGTCAATGCCACTGTCTCCAGCCCATATAACGTAGCTGGTCTCACTACCCTCTTGTAGACCTTCTCTTTCACTCTTACAGGTACTCTGTCACAAATCACTCCTGACACTCTTCTCCACCCACTCCATCCTGCCTGTACTCTCTTCTTCACCTCTCTTCCACACTCACCGTTACTCTGAACTATTGACCCCAAGTATTTAAACTCATCCACCTTCGCCACCTCTACTCCTTGCATCCTCATCATTCCTCTACCCTCCCTCTCATTTACACACATATATTCTGTCTTAGTCCTGCTGACCTTCATTCCTCTTCTCTCTTGAGCATATCTCCATCTCTCCAGGGTGTCCTCCACCTGTTCTCTACTCTCACTACAGATCACAATGTCATCTGCAAACATCATAGTCCATGGAGACTCCTGTCTGATCTCATCTGTCAACCTGTCCATCACCATTGCAAATAAGAAAGGGCTCAGAGCTGATCCTTGATGTAACCCCACCTCCACCTTAAACGCATCTGTCACTCCCACCACAGACCTCACCGCTGTCACACTACCCTTGTACATATCCTGTACCATTCTTATATACTTCTCTGACACTCCTGACTTCCTCATGCAATACCACAACTCCTCTCTAGGCACCCTGTCATATGCTTTCTCTAAGTCTACAAAAACACAATGCAACTCCTTCTGACATTCTCTGTACTTCTCCAGCAACACTCTCAGAGCAAAGATCGCATCTGTAGTGCTCTTTCCTGGCATGAAACCATACTGTTGTTCACTAATCATCACGTCCCTTCTTAACCTAGCTTCCACTACTCTTTCCCATAACTTCATGCTGTGACTGATCAATTTAATCCCTCTGTAGTTACTACAGCTATGCACATCACCCTTATTCTTAAAAATCTGTACCAAAACACTTTTTCTCCATTCCACAGGCATCCTCTCACTTTCTAAGATTTCATTAAACAATCTGGTTAAAAACTCCACTGCCATTTCACCTAAACACCTCCATGCATCCACAGGTATGTCATCTGGGCCAACAGCCTTTCCATTCTTCATTCTCTTCATAGCTATCCTTACTTCCTCCTTGCTAATCCATTGTACTTCATGATTCACTATCCCTACATCATCCAACCTTCTCTCCCTCTCATTCTCTTCATTCATCAACTCCTCAAAGTACTCTTTCCATCTCCTCAACACACTCTCCTCGCTTGTGAGTATGTTTCCCTCATTATCCTTTATCACCTTTACCTGCTGCACATCTTTCCTAGCTTGGTCCCTCTGTCTAGCCAATCGGTACAGGTCCTTTTCTCCCTCCTTAGTGTCCAACCTTTCATACAACTCTTCATATGCCTTATCTTTAACCTTCGCCACCTCTCTCTTTGCCATGCACCTCATCTCCTTATACTCCTGTCTACTTTCTTCATCTCTCTGACAATCCCACTTCTTCTTTGCCAACCTCTTTGCCTATATACTCTTCTGTACTTCCTCATTCCACCACCATGTCTCCTTGTCATCCTTCCTCTGTCCCGATATGATACCAAGCACCTTTCTAGCGGTCTCCCTTACTAGCTCTGCTGTAGTTACCCAGCTATTTGGTAACTCTTCACTGCCACCCAGTGCCTTTTTTAACTCATCCCTGAAAACCACCTCACAATTACCCTTTTTCAATTTCCACCATTTGATCCTTGATGCTGCCCTCACACTCCTCCTCCTCTTCATGATCACCAGCATCATCCTACAAACCACCATCCTATGCTGCCTAACTACACTTTCTCCGGTCACCACTTTACAGGCTCCAATCTCTTTCAAACTGGCCCTCCTACATAAGATATAATCCACCTGTGTGCATCTTTCTCCACTCTTGTATGTCACCCTATGCCCCTCCCTCTTGTTAAAATACATATTCATCACAGCCATGTCCATCCTTTTTGCAAAATCCACTACCATCTGCCCTTCTGCATTCCTTTGTTTAACACCGTACCTACTCATCTCTTCCTCATCCCCTCTGTTCCCTTCACCAACATGCCCATTGAAATCTGCTCCAATCACCACTCTCTCACCCTTAGGTACAGTCATCACCACTTCATCCAATTCACTCCAAAATTTTTCTTTCTCATCCATTGTACACCCAACTTGTGGAGCATATGCACTAACAACATTCATCATTACACCATCAATTTCCAGCTTCATAAACATCACTCTATCCGACACTCTTTTCACCTCCAAAATACTCTTCACATACTGTTCCTTCAGAATAACTCCTACGCCACTTCTCCTCCCATCCACATCATGATAAAACAATTTGAACCCACCTCCGATACACCTAGCCTTACTCCTCTTCCATCTGGTCTCTTGCACTCACAATATATCCACCTTCCTTCTGTCCATCATGTCAGCTAGCTCTCTCCCTATACCAGTCATACTGCCAACATTCAAAGTTCCGACCCTCACTACCACAGTCCTAGCCTTTCTCCTCTCTTCCTGCCTTCGGCCATGCCTTCCACCTCTTCTCCTCCTTCGGCCAACAGTAGCCCAATTTCTGCCAGCACCCTGTTGGCTAACAGTACTGGTGGCGGACGTTGTTAACCCAGGCCTCGACCGATCCATTATGGAAATATTTACTGGTGATTGCATGAAACGATTTGGCAAAGTTTTCTTTTCAACAGATCTTTAAAATTCAAATCTCTCTTAAAAATAAATTTGGGGCTACTCCCCAAACATTCCAAAATTTCATGCTCAGATAACAATGTCCAATTTTTTTCTAACAATATTGCACACTTCTAAACTGTTTCTGTTATATGTGCAAATAAATGCATGCTGACTTTCACTTGTATTCTTCTTAATTATACTTTTGTCTGAGCAACATTAGTTGCTCCTCTTCGACCATCCAATAATGGAGCATATAACCCTTTTTGTCTCTAAACCACTACCTCTTTTTTCAATATTCTTAACATTTTTTCTGGGTAACCTCTAACTCTAAACATCTGGGTAATAAACTCTATCTCTTCCAAAAAATCAGATTCTCTAGTTACCATTCTGGCCACCCTCACCATTTGGCCATTTACTATGACCCTCTTCTGAAATGGGGGGTGGCAACTAGTAAATTCCAAATAAGAATTTGAAAAGGTAGATTTTCTATATATATTTGCCAACAACAAGGTCTTCCCTTGATCCACAGTAATTTTTCCATCTAAATAGTGAATAATCTTCTTCTTCTGGCTTTTCCCAGTTAGGGGTCGCCACAGCGGATAACCTGTCCGCTCATGATTGGTAGTGGAGTTTTACGGTGTCGAGTTGCCAGCCCGGTGCCCAACCTTCCACAGAAGGCACACACACACATGCACACACTCCTAGGGACAATTTAGAGTGTCCAATCCACCTACAGCCTGTCTTTGGGACGTGGGAGGAAACCGGAGCACTCGCAGGAAACCCACGCGACCACAGGGAGGACATGCAGACTCTGCACAGAAGGCACCCCAGCCGAGATTCGAACCAGAGAACCTCTTGCTGTGAGGTGGCAATGCTAACCGCTGCACCACCGCGGCCACCCCTAAATAGTAACAGTTAACTGAAACAAACTTAGAACTCAAGTAGTGTAAAAGAAACCAATGAAAACCAAGCGGAGACGAAAGTTATAGAAAAACAATTTACTCTTAGCACTTTCGGTAAAACCAATGCTTCACCTTCAAACCAGGGGGTATATAGGCAACTGTCCTAATCTGCCACTCAAGCTCATCCATTTCTAAAAGGAGTTGCCAAGGGCCACCCCTCGAATCAGAACATCTACTATGCAAAACTACAAAATTAAAATAATGGTCTTGGTACTTAAGAATGTGTTTAGCCAAAGCGTTGTTTGTATCACTTTTACTAATGGCATAAACATGCTCGTAAATGTGCTGTTTCAATTTTCTCTCAGTTTTGCCGATGTAAAAAGCAGTGCACTGATTACATATAGCGGCATATATCACCCCTTTAGATTCACAATTGAATCTGCTCCTAATAGAATATAGTTTATCATTGATCAAAACATCTTTAGTTACTCGAATGTTTTTACATTGAGCACAAGCCCCACACTTAAACATACCATGAGCACCTGACTGTTGTGGTTTCATCCTTTTTTCTAATAGGGCTTTAAGGTTTAGATTCCTCCTGTATGTAATCTTGGGTTGCTGACCCAACTTTCTACTCAAAACAGGGTCCTCAATAACCACCCTCCAATTTTTGTTTAATAGTTGCCTAATGAAAACATGAGCTACTGAGAAAGTGCATAGAAAGTTGGTATGAAAAACTTTATTGTTAAAAGGGGGAGCTTCAGAAACCTGTTCGTTGATTATTGGTGTTACTTCAAAAAAAGGGGCTCCCAATAACGGTTTAAAGTGGCCCTCGTGTCATTTAACCACTACTTCCTCCTTAATGTTGACAATTAAGTTAACTGGATACCCTCTATTAATAAACATTTTTTCTAAATTCTGACATTCTGCTAAAAAGTCACAAAAATCTGTGACCATTCTAGCTGCTCTTACCATTTGTCCTTTCACAACAGCTTTCTTTTGGTGAAAGGGATGGCAGCTGTCATAATGCAAGAGGGCGTTGGAGTAGGTAGGTTTTCTATAAATTTTACTCTTATATTTAAGGCTGGGGCCATCTTTGTATAATAAAATGTCCAAATAGCTAATGCTATTCTCATCTACATGATAAGTGAAATCCAAAAAGTTAGTCAATTTTACAATCTCAGAAATAAACAAAGGAACCCCTTCCTTAGGGCCTTTCCACATAAGGAACATGTCATCCTGGTACCTAGTGTACCAGGAGACATGTTCTCTAAATAGTGGATGAGGGAAAAGCAAGTTATTCTCCCATTGTGCCATGACAATGTTGGCAAAGCTCCCTCCACAAGGGGAGCCCATTGCCACTCCTGATGTTTGTAAAAAGATATCACCTTCAAATGCTACAAAATTATAAGAAAGAATTAGTTCTAATAAAGTTTCCACTATGTAAATGGTGTTGTCCGGAACTTTCCTTGCAGACAAAAAGTCCCTAGTCCATTCAAGACCCAAGCTATGAGGAATAACAATATAGAGATCTTTCACATCTATAGTCACAAAGCATGAGTCAGCTTGATAGTCTAGTTTATCTATACTACACAAAAAAGCCCACGAATCTTTGCAGATCTGCACTTCCTTATCAATCAAAGGTTTCAGTATACTATCTACATGTTTTGCACAAGCATAAGTTATAGACCCACGTCCATCTACAATTGGTCTAAAAGGTGGGTTTAAGGTTGACTTGTGTAATTTCGGAATTCCGAAAAATGCTGGAATTCTTGGGGCTAAGATTGAAAGATATTGGTGCAAATCGATGTCAATGAGAGACTCAAGGAATAAGTCTTCTAGTGTGGTTCTAACCTTCCTATAAGCACATCCACATGGGAACTATTAAGTTATTTTCCAGAATAATTAAATCATTTAAAATCCCCCTCCTGGTTGTACACGATAGTGGGATTTGTATCTGCAGTGTCAAACATATCCTCATTTTTATGTTAGACCACTGTCAGGTCACCCGTATAATTAACATTCATGTGTAAAGAGTCAATAGTAGGAAACACTTCTCTTCTGTGTGCAAAATTCGTATCCTGCACTCTGCCTAAAAGCTTGCACAGTGTTGTATCCAAATGGTTAAAAAAAGTGTGATTTTCCAAATGTAAACGGTCATTTACAGATAAAGCGAGAACCTCTATACTATCCAAGACACAACCTCTTGATTAACTATTCAACATTGAGGCTGATAATGTAAATGATAGTGTTGGTGTAGAATATTCATTTCCGATGACTTATTCACTTTTGGAGAGTACACAAGTTGTTGCTAATAATTATACAAACCCTACTGTCTTGGATAGTATAGATGTTCTTGATTTATTTGCGAACGCCCATTTAAATTTGGAAAATGACACTTTTTTAACCATTTGGATACAACACTGTGCAAGCTTTTAGACAGAGTGCAGGATACGAATTTTGCACACAGAAGAGAAGTGTTTCCCACTATTGACTCTTTACACATGAATGTTAATTATACGGGTGACCTGATAGTTTTAGGTGACATAAAAATGAGGATATGTTTGACACTGCAGATACAAATCCCACTATCGTGTACAACCAGGAGGGGGATTTTAAATGATTTAATTATTCTGGAAAAGAACTTAATAGTTCCCATGTGGATGTGCTACCTAAGGGATTATCTTTTGTAGCTATGAAGAATGGGAGCATTGTAGATTTAGTAATAGATTTTAAGTTATACATGCGTAAGTTAAACTTACAAGTACGGTTTAAAAACAAGCACAACAACAATGAAAGTAATGTTGAGATAGGGGAGACTAGCTGGTTATGTAGGCCCAGTATTTTTAATCCTCTTCTTCATCACAAGTTACTAGTATTTGATAAAGTATGTGAGTTGGACTTTAGACAGATGTATTATTACAAGTTTTCAGAATATGGACAACCTAACAGTGGCAGAAAGAAAATGATTGGAAGAAATTGTATCTGACAAATCTATACGAGTTATGAAGCCTGGCAAAGGTAATGGGATGGTTGTGATGGATCAAGAGGACTATGTATGGACCATGAATAATATTCTCATGGAAGAAACTTACAAAGAAGTTTCTCGTAATGAGATAAATGCAGCTTATCACAAATTTGACCTTTTATTGGAGGACATGTTATTTCATGGTAACATCACTGAAAATGAGTATTTATATATGAAAAATGATTTTCCAGTAATTGGGAGTATTTTTGGTATCCCAAAAATCCACAAGTCATTACCCAATCCACCATTTAGGCCTATTGTGGATTCAAAAAGAATTAAACATTTTTTATATCGAGATTTTTAGACAAACATTTGAAGGAAGCTTTGCAAGTTTTTACCTACATTTGCAAGGATTCATGGCAATTTTTGTCTAATCTAAACACTGTAGAACTCAGTGGAACAACATATGGTAACTGTGGATGTTTGTAACCTTTTTAGTGTAATACCACATGAAGTAGGGTTAAAATGGTCGGAAAGGGAGTTATTGAGATCAAACAAGTTTGAAGCCAGCAGAATTACCACTTTAGTAACCCTAATGGAGGTTGTTCTCAATAACTGTATATATTTTGAGGGGCAGTTATTTAAGCAAAAGTTAGGAGTAGCAATGGGGTTGCGCGTGCCCCCACTTTTGTTAATCTAGTGATGTCGTTTTGGGAGACACAATTCGTATTTCAGCATGAGTATTATAAAAATATTTTTAATTATACTAGGTTTTTGAATGATATCTTTTTTTGTGTGGCATGGTACTCAAGTACATCTGGAAATATTTTTATGTTATATTAACAGGACAGTGGAATTTTTTAAATTTACTTATGAATATAGTGGAGATATTATTCACTATTAGATGTAAAATTACTGTGGATCAAGAGAAGACCTTGTTGTTGGCAAATATATATAGAAAACCTACCTTTTCAAATTATTATTTGGAATTTGCTAATTGCCACCCCCCCCCCCCCATTTCAGAAGAGGGCTGTAGTAAAGGGCCAAATGGTATGAGTGGCCAGAATGGTAACTAGGGAATCTGAGTTTTTGGAAGAGATAGAATTTATTACCCAGATGTTTAGAGTTAGAGGTTACCCAGAAAAATGTTAAGAATATTGAAAAAAGACGTAGTGGCTAAGAGACAAAAATGGTTAATTGCTCCATTATTGGATAGTTGAAGAGGAACAACTAATGTTGCTCAGACAAAAAGTATAATTAAGAAGAATACAAGTGAAAGTCAGCATGCATTTATCTGCATATATACCAAAACACTTTAGAAGTGTGCAATATTGTTAGAAAAAATTGGACTTTGTTAACATCTGAGCATGAAATTTTGGAATGTCTGGGGATTAGCCCCAAATTTATTTTTAAGAGAGATTTGACTTTTAAAGATTTGTTGAAAAGAAATGTTGTTTACCCTGGAAGGTCTAACCCTACACCAGGAAACTTTAAATGTGGCAGAAGTAATCAATGTACCCATATACTTGAGACAAACCACTTGGTTATGGTGAATGGGCATAGGGTTAATATTCATTCACATTTTAACTGTTTGTCCAAAAATGTTGTTTACATTGCCCAATGTTTAGTGTGCCCTGCATATTATGTAGGGAAGACTGACAGAAAATTCAAAAGTAGAATTTACGAACATATTTCTGACATTTCTAAGGCAGTTAAAACTAACGCGTTGAGTAGACACATAGAGAGATTTAGCGATCATACATTTAATTTTTTTGTGGTGCTGGAACAAATTGAAGCATGTGAACTACATTGACAACTGAGGCTGAATGCCACAGTATATCTGGGGTTAAATGAATTTACTAGTATTTTAAGTATTTTAAAGATGAAAAAATATGGATGTTTTATGTAATATATACATACACACATATACATTTTATTATTTGTATAAAAATAAATTTAAGGTGTAATTGAAATTTTGATGAATGTTTTATGGCTCTGTGGCTTTAAACACTAATTACTGTTTATAGTAATTGTATGAACAACTATTTAAAAGGAACTGTGATTTTTTTAACATTCGTTCTGAGGAAGTCTTGTTTTACACTTAATGAAAGCGCTAAACCAATAACGTTGGGGTCTGGAGTACTATAGCTGGTTGCTTTCCTACTTTATTGCACTTTTTTATTTTAACTAGTTTATTCAGTTGAGTTTTATTTGCTGACTGAACTAAGGTCACCTGGGTTGTAGTCAGGGATTTATCCCTAAACACCACTGTTGAAGGGCACATAAGCCATATTTGAGTATCTATAAGGTAAAGGATACAGGACCAATTCATATTAAATCTTGTGACATTGTCATCCCAATAGGTTGCTTTCCCTGTAGGACTTTAGTATATTATGAGTGGTTTTGCAAACTAATAGAAACAGTACGGTCAGAGATTTTATTGTTCTACAGCTTATAACATGTTAATCAAGGTATGAAATATATAACATCTCTGCAAGGACTCCTCCAAATGAACTTTCCTCACAAGAACATATTACCTGTCATGCAGGCATCCTCACACCTTCTGGCTTCCTGAAAGAATTCTCTAACCTCCCTCCATGCACAACATTCCCTTCTGTCCTTCCAAAATAGATCCCAATTCTCATGAGTACCTTGCCTCATTCTACATGACTAAAATCACTGCCAATCAAATTACTCCATTACTTGAAAAGATCTCACTTGACTTTCCTTCTGGAACAGCAACTTGTTCCCTTGGTTTCTTTATTATTGTAGAGATTACATTATCACCCCCAAACCATATTTTTAACCTTGGGCTCAAAACTAATACCATGCCCACAATCTGGAAATGGGCCTTCATCAGACCTTTTCATAAATACATAAACCTTACTCCACCAGCCATAACTGGCATGTCTCTATACTTCATACCCTCAGCAAAATACTTGAAAAGCTAATTTGTAACTGACTTGCCTCGTATCTGAAAAAATATAATTTGCTTTCCAACAAACAGCACAGCTTCTGGGCAGGTAGGATTACATTGACTGCACATTGGACTTTAATTGATAACATAATCACCAGCATGGATAAAGGAAAATTTTCTGGTGTCATTTTGACTTAACCAAGGCCTTTGACATGGTAGATGACTCAACATTACTAGCCCACTTCCTAGACATTGGCATCAGCACTGAAGCTGCACTGTGTTTCAAAGGCTTCTTGAATAACAGATTCTTTACTCTGAAGATTGACTCCACTCTGTCATGTAGTGTCTACACTCATTCAGGTGTACCAGGGTATCAGTACTTGCCCCAGTACACTTCCATTTTTGCAAAAAAGTTACCTCTTGATCTAACCCAGTTCTAATTCCTCTTATATGCTAATGCATAGTTTTTACAGATCCAACTCAGCGCAAGAAATACAAACCCAAATACAAACTGGCCTTCTGGAACAAAACCAGTGACTCAGCTCCAAGAAGCTTCTCCTTAACCCTCTAAAAATAAGACTATGCTCTTTCATACTAAGAAAAGACTTTCCAAAGTTCTTGGCTCCCCCAAGCTTTTTGACTAGCACAACAACCTTATCAAAACAACCACTTCATTCAGATATCTAGGCATACAAATTGTCCACTCTCCTAACTTTTGGGAACACATTCAAAATCTTAGGTCTAAAATTAACTATCCTTTTTGGGCTCAGAAGATATCTCAGTATATTTCATCACCAGCTGGGACAGCTATTGGGAAAGATGTTCTGCTCACACAACTTGAGCATGGCGTACCCTTATTTACCACCTCCTCTATGAAAAAATACATCATCATTACAGACCTTATCAAATAAAATATGCCACTTCATCTACAGTTCCCCTCACCTTGAACACCATTGCCTTACTTTATCCAAGACAAGCTGGCTCCCAGTAGACATCAGACTTAACCAACATCTGGGCTCCCAACTCTTCAAATCCACCAAGAGCCCCTTTTCCACTTGTATTGAAGGTTATCAGTATCAGCCCCAACTTACAACCTCAGAAGTCAGGGTACAATAAGCTCTTCTTTCCAAACCCCATCTACTAAACTACATAGCTGTGACTGTACTTTCTCTGTACTTGTTCCAAAACTATGGCAATCCATTCCTCACTATCTCACTAAGCATACTTGCTACACTAAGTTCAGGCCTCATCTCAAGCAGCATCTTTTTGAACAATATAAATGCAAATGCCTGAAAGCAGGATGTATCACTTAATGAACAATATTCTGCTCTAAGTAAATTCTCCTGCACATCATTCCATGTATGCAACTACTCTGTTGCTTACCACTGGGTGTATGCTTCCTGTAAATATGTAAATAGCTTCTCTTTCTCCTCTCTCACTGTTATCTTACAGCATGTACCTTTCTCAGTCCCTCTGTCACCTTGCACTCTGTGACATTACCATTGCTTGTCTCTTGCTTTGTCCTCTATACTCCTGTGTTACCCCATGACAAAGTCTGCTTCTCCATCTTTTCTTGATACTCCCCAGTTCCACTATTTTGCTTGTGAAATGATATAAAATTTGTACATAGTATCTCTCTTTTTTCATTCCGGTTTGCATTACCTTTGTGTTTCACTCGTTTGCATTTGTTACATTTTTGTTGCTATTATTTTGAATGCAACCCAACATGAGCCTGCAAAGTTGGTCATATCAGTCCTCTACCCTGGTAAAAAAAATGTAAATAAATAAATAAAATATATTGCTGAGTGCAGTTACCACACATTCTATGTTGGAAAATTGTAGACCTTGAAAATAATGCATATCTGAACATGTAGCTGAAATAAATCATAACAAGCAAAAATGTGTTTTAATGGTGCTGAAAGACTTAACAAATGCCTTTTTGCCCAAATATAAATTAAAATAGATTTTATCTAAAAATAATTATTTGATTAGCATGATTACTTCTAATACAATGCATTCCTTTAATAATTTAATGTTGATTGTTACTGTTTGTATTTGATATGTAGTTTAAAACTGATCATTAAATTTAGTTATTATTTAGAGAACATAATTATCACAGCCTAAGATATGTTACATTTTTAACTGAAGACATTCTTTGGGGGTGAAACTGGTTAGTGAGGTGTCCTAATCTTATGTTACCATGTGAGTGTGAAAGTCCTATGTCCAAGTAATACACTATTTGTGATTTGGATAATAACAGCGTTATATTTTACATTGACTTTAGTTTTATGATTGTAATTATAACTACTAATGACTCCATCAAATTTTTTTCAAATATAATTTTTATTATTTTTTCAAGGTTGTAAAACAGAAACATAACAAAAAGGTAGAATACAGTATATACATACAAAAAAAACCTTGCTATGCAGAGAAATTGTAACAATATGAGTAAGCATAAAGACTTTACCACAGCAAAGCAGTACCTAAATCATAAAAAATAACTACTAACCAAGACAAAACAAACCTGCTAAACCAAAACATACGCATTGAGGATAGAATGTTAATAGTTAACCCTCTTGTACTAACTGGTGTGATGCAAGATAGGGTATCAGTGGCGGATTAAGGCATGGGCGCAGGGGCGCGCACCGGCCCCTTTTTCAACTTTCTTCTTTCGCGCCGGCCCCTTTTAAAACTTTCTTCTTCTTTTTTTTTTTTTTTGAAAATCAGGTGCATCTTTCCTGAAGAATCCTGTCACCAATGCGCCAAGTACATCGGAGATGTGATTGGAGGTTGGTGTCAGATGATGATTTTTTTTTTTTATAACATAACGGTCCTCCTCCAACTGCATCTCTTCTTGTAATTTAGGCGCGTTGGTGACAGCTGACAGGAATCATTGTGTAAGCTGTTGTCGGAAGACAAGCTTGCTCAATTTTAAAATAAAAACTAGATGGACGAGTGATCTGCTAAGGTAATGTGCTAATTCTTTTGACTTTTGACAGCTGATAAAAGACAACACGCTCCCATGTATACCTGTAGAGCAAAGGCTGGGAAGTAAGGGCAGCTGTTTGTTCCAATATTATATAACACTGTGTGGCGTTGTACTGCAAAACTAGTTTGCAGTTCCAGAATATCCTCAATTTGGGACTAACGGTGCAGAGCGGGGCTTGTTCTTCCTGTTTTCCAAAGAAACTGTTGCACAAAGCTTCCATACACTGGAGCCAAATTGGTAGAAATCCTCTGGAAAGAGGGCAACAGGTAGGAAGACTTGCTTATTGATGAGAGGGGCACTAGAGCTCAAATCCCTGTCTACAGTCCTGTTTCCTTCATAGTGGTAGTAATCACAATAACCATAGTAAATAACACGCGCTCCCCCTCCCCTCTATTTGAAAAAGTCTGCAGCTGCGAATCCTGCTTTTGAAATATAGCTTGATTGGTTGCTCCTTGAAATGTGCTTTGGGGGTGCTGCACTGTTTGAGAAAGCAAGTACGCATTTACTTTTACGTGGGAGCAACCTGCTGGGAGTTGTAGTGTACTAAATATTGTGTGCGTTTTAAGGTTGTTTGAGTCCATGTCAGTGTGTCATAGGCTGAAATTGCAGATTTGTTGTACTGTCCCAAACTGTGCAGGTGTATTAGTTGAATAATTCAACAGGTGTGATTTTTACAGGATGGATGAATTAGATGTGTGTGATTGCATATTAATATCCTTGTAATCTTGGGTGTTTAAGGCACTTTGTAATGTGAAGTGAAAGTATGTGTAGTAGAATAAATGGTTGATGTAGATAAACGCATTGCAGATGACTTTGACATGTTTTTTTAATTCCTGTAGCCCTGTAGCACTGTTGAGGGCACCAGTTCTACTTTCATTGGTGGTCTGGATAGAATTGTAAATGCTATTCTGCCATACAGAATGTGTGTATGTGTGTTGTTGCATTACCTATACATATGTACACATGCGCACAACTTTGTGTGTATGTAGTTATTTCAGTTGTAATTGTCTTAGGATGGAAATAAAACATGCTTGTATTGTATTTGCCCAATTACAGCAGACACACCCTTGTATTGGGAATGAAATAGCCGTGAATTTATTGAGCTGGTAAAGGTTAGGATTAGATGTCTGTTAAAAACTAAATTGCTTAAGCATGAGGTTGGGGTTGGCATAATGGTTAAGGTGTTTATCTCAGACAAAGGATTTGATTCTCCCCTTTGAAAGGGAAATTGGTTAGGCTTAAAATGGTCTGCAAGGGCAGCTAGCCTACTATTACCCATGAAGCTGATCAAAACAGCCAGATGTGTGCAAAGGGCAGAGCTTGGAGAAGAAAAACAATGAGGCCAATAAATCAGCAGTCACCTCCTGAAAACTAAGCAGTAGCCGTGCAAAGAAAATACAAATGCCAGTCACTCTGTCCCAGGCTTTGCCCGCACCCTATCTGATACCAAGGTCCATTCATCATTTGGACTCCCACATTGCTGTGGGTGGCCAAAGACTGCTTGATTGAAGGAGCCCAAGTTGTTGGAGCAAGTGCCCCCTTTAGTCGTTATCTTGTAAATTTAGCCTTCCGTCTCTGTCCTTTCACTGAGCAACATGGTTTTGACATCCTTATCTAGGGACTTGAGGTAAGATAACTGAAAGGATGTAGCCACAATCAGCCTTTTGTATAGGTGAGGAATTGTTCTGACTTCCAGATTAAACCCTGTGCCTACTGTGACGTCAGCAAAGGTGAAAGGGAGCTGAAGTAGAAAATTTTATTGGGTGTAATAATGTTGCTGCCTTCACTAAAAGCTCTGTCACATCTGTTTCTTGTAGTAAATAGAGATGCAACATTTCTGACTTAAGTGCTGAGGCACTAGTGCTTATAGTAGTCCTATCTCACATTCAAGGGTGTATTCAGGCATACTAACTGTTAAATATTGAAATGCGCAGTATCTCTTTATGGCTTTGAGTGGCAAAGTGCAGCAACATCCGCATGTTCTTTAGCAGCAACTGAATCAGTGTTCTAAGTAACATAACCTCTCAAGAGTCCTTGGTTTTGCCTGTAGATTTTGGGTTGTACCTCATAAATTTGAGAATCTGTGGCAGAATGAGTGAGGGTTATAGTCAATACATAATTTATATCATTACAGTTACAGACTGTTATAAATTCTCCTGTTCTGTTAGCTTTCTAAGTGAATATTAGTTAGAGTTGCCACCTTTTTAAATGCACAAAGTAAAAATGTGAGATTTTGCAGGACAAACGATACCCATGGTTAGTGCAAGAGAGAACTTCATTTTTTTGCCAAAATAAACACTTATTTTTGCAGAGCTTGATGCTTATGCTGTTTCATATAACATTTATGTGTTTCAGATACAACAAAATTGTATTTGCAACTATTAAAGAAAACGTAGGAATTTTTTTTTGTTATAAAATCTCTGGACATTTGCCATTTTTTTTCCACAGGGACAATAATGTAGTGAAACAATACACTTTTTTATTAAGAATTTTTTGGAAACTACATGACTCAACGAGCTCATAATAAAACTGTCTAAACCACTTCAGTGTCTTGTTGCTATGATGATGGTGCCCCTGTGTAGGGGAAGTCACTTAGAATGGTCCATTTATTTTAAGGATATGTGGGGGTGTTCTGTATTTAGGCTGTATTCCCTTATGGATAGTGTTTTGTCCCCTCTCTGTTTATAACTTGGTTTAATCCACAAAGTCTACCTGCCTGCTTGATGGCTGCCATTTTGGAAGGAATGGAGCTGACTTAGCAAACAAATTGATCTTAAATGTATTTGTTTTGTGGACTACTCTAGGTATTCACCAGTGAGAGTGGGGAGCTTTGAGCAGCCTATCTGTCCCTGGAGGAGTGGTGTCAGCCCTGAAACTAGTAGC
Organism: Protopterus annectens; assembly: GCF_019279795.1. Taxonomy (NCBI): domain Eukaryota; kingdom Metazoa; phylum Chordata; order Ceratodontiformes; family Protopteridae; genus Protopterus; species Protopterus annectens. Next base: position 1,109,412,049 of record NC_056741.1, read on the forward strand.
TTATTGGCCGCTCTGGGTCAATTCCTATCTCTTTCAGTTTCCCTGCTTTAGAACCTGCGTTTGTGTGGTTTTGCACGATTTTGCGCATAGCGCAGCATCGGGCAGCACTGCTTAAACTGGTTTAAAACTATTCCCGGCTCCACAAAGTCTGCTCTTCACTTTTTCCCTTAGAACTGTTCTAAATCTCAAAGTAAGCACTCTATTTTCATTCTAAAGCCCTGCAGTTGCTCGTATAAGTAATCTTATAAGTAAGCACTAATAAACTAAAGCACTACACCCTCTTATACTCCCTTTAAGTACTTGGCTCCCTATTGGTCCTTTTTGATCAGTCAAAAAGTAGTTCCTTATACTATTCTGGCATGTCCAAAAGTCAGTTTCAGGTTTACTCTCCAGTCCAGCTGGTGAATCTGGGAATCTTGAGGCAATGTTACAACTGCCTTATGTACACAGACCACCCTCTCCTCCTCCCAACAAGTTCAAATATATGTGAGAGATGTAACTATATAGCCAAACTGGAGGCTGAGCTCTCTCAACCCAATACTGGCGCAGTCAGTCTGGAGGAGAAGGTAACCACACACACCACAAATCCAGTCTCACATAGACCTATCGCAACAGAAAACCAAACACATAAACACACAAAAACATACTCGGAGGCTCTAAACAAAAATCTGCCCAAGCAGCAGAGACCTCCAAAGCAGTCATCCAAGCAACCGCTACCCCACAACAATACCCACGTATCACATAGTTCACAAAGTCAGTGTGCTACACAGTCACAGCCCTTAAGGCTAAACAACACACCTGATACACTTGTAATAGGTGACTCTATTGTCAGACACACTGATGTCCCACTCACCAGGCTGAACAAGGAGAAGGTCACTGTAAGCTGCCTGTCGGGTGCCAGGATCCGCCACATAACACAAGCACTCAGGTCACTCCAAAGCAAGTACAAATATGACTCCGTCATTGTCCATGCTGGTGTGAATGACCTGAGATGTACCTCCCTGGATTACATGAAAAGAGACATAGAGGAGCTCTCTGATCATGTAGCCCAGGCCGGTATGACCCTGACCTTGAGTAGCATCTTACCCTCACCAAGAATGATGCCACAGTATAAAGACAAAATGATCAATTTTAACAATTGGCTAAAGTATTGGTGTCATTCAAAGGGGATCCAATGTCTGTCAGCCTGGGATGACATGCTCGACAAGCCACGTTGCTTCGCTAGGGACGGCTTGCACCTGTCACCCCTGGGCTTTCGAATACTGGCTAAGGCTCTTGCCACCCCCATAGTGCCTTTTTTAGGCAAGGCTCAAAAGACAAACCCACCTCCATAGACAACACAAAGAAAAAGAAACTAAGGGTAACGCTGCTCAATGCCAGAAGTCTAAACCTCAAGATGCACGCACTCGAGGCTCTCCTCAGTATGGAGAATATCGATATTTGTGCAGTAACAGAAACCTGGTTCAAGTCTCCCGAGAGCACCCCAGAACTACCAGGTTATACCTCATACCATGCTTTTCAGCCACAAAACTCGGACCGAACCACAAAAGGAGGGGGAGTATCCATATTCATCAAAGATACCCACACCTCCAGGTTAGTGGCACTGCATGAAGCATCGGAGACCATCCATGTGCAACTAACAGTGGGCAAAACTGCCTTTCAGTTTGTAGCCTGCTACAGACCACCCTCCCAAACTCAGGAACCCCACTCGGCTTTCCTGAGAACACTGGAGAATATGAAGGTCTCTCCAAACACCATTATATTGGGTGACTTCAACTACCCAAACATAGACTGGGAGCACTACTCAAGCCCCAACAACCTCACCCAACAGTTCCTAGAATTTATAAACTCAAATGCTATGGAACAACTGGTCACCACTCCCACAAGAGGGGAAAACATATTGGACCTGATCATCACCAACATGGGGACTCTATGTTCCATACCAGAGGTATACCCCTCATTGGTAAGATCTGACCATAAATTAATCTCACTGGACATCCATATCCCGTCCCCACCCCCAGCCAAGGAAACCACGGTGAAGAACTTCTCAAAAGCAAACTTCACACTTCTCAAAACTGAGGTGGAATCCTTCAAAGCCCCCGGGCCAGTGGAAAATATGGCCCAAACCACAGAATCCTTTAGAAACGCTTTCTATGGACACCTACAGGAATGCATGGATCGTGCTATCCCAAATAAAACCAAGACTCATTCCTCCAAAGGCAGGAGACCTGTCTGGTGGACCCCAGCCATAAATAAGCTATACAACAAAAGGAGGAAGCTACTACATGATAGAGCAAAATCCCAAAAAGGGAAGGCATCTCTGATCAGTACTAGCAAGAAACTACGATCCCTCATAAAATCATCTAAGGCCAGCTTCGAAAGAAAAATTGCACAAGATGCTAAAGATAATCACAAGGCCTTCTTTAGTTATGTCAGGAACCTGGGTGGAAACTCCCAGATATGCTCTGAGTTAGTTCAAAATGACAAAAAAATACACTGAACCCACAGACATTGCCAACATCCTGGCAGACAGGTTCAGTGCAAACTTCTCCCCCCCTTCCCCCCCAAAAGAGCAAATGTCTATCTCAACAGAGTGTAGCCTCCCTGACATCACAGATGCACAGGTGTGAGCTGCCCTCTCCAAAGCAAAAAACACAGCATCAATGGGACTGGACGGTGTCCCTGGATGCGTCTTACATGAACTCCAAGAAGAACTGAACCCTCACATAAAGTCACTGTTCAATCTCTGCCTTACTACAGGATATGTACCCAAGGAATGGCGTACAGCAACAGTGGTCCCACTCCACAAAGGTGGTGCCACAACGGACCCCGGAAACTATCGCCCTATAAGCCTGACTAGCCGGGTCTGCAAAGCTATGGAGCGTATCATCAAGAAACTCATAAACAAAGACATTGGGAACCTCCAAACACTGGATCCTACCCAATTCGGCTTTGTTAAGGGCAGATCTTGCCTCTTAAACCTGGTCGACTTCTTTGAAACAGTCACCAAGGCCATAGATGAAGGGAAGGTAGTCCACACAGCCTACCTGGACCTCGCAAAAGCCTTCGACACAATACCCCACTCGGGCATCATAAATAAGCTCACCAGCTTAAATATCAACCCCTATGTCACAAGATGGGTTGCAAACTGGCTCAGGGATAGAACCCACATGGTCAGAATTGCAGGTGCCATGTCAGACTCTAAACCAGTTACAAGTGGCTTCCCACAACGCTCAGTCCTGGGACCTCTCTTGTTCGGTATATATTTCTCTGAGGTACAGGCTAATATGGGAGGACTATGGCTGACCAAGTTCGCAGATGACTGCAAACTGGGTGCCATAATCAACTTGCCAACTGACACAAGCATCCTCCAAAAGGGTCTCACAGAGACGGATAACTGGTGCCAGAGCCATGGCCTAAAGCTAAATGCCAAAAAGTGCATAGACATCCCCTTTGGGAAAAACAAGGTGCCCACAAATTACCACATAGGTGGTAATCCATTAAGTACGGAAGAAGTAATTAGGGATTTGGGGACCCAAGTAGATAGCAATCTCTCCTTTGACAATCACATTGCCAAACTGGTTAGAAAGACCTTCTATATAGCCCACGTTATCATGAAAGGGTTCATTGTGCCCCTCTACTCATCACTCATCAGGCCCATAATTGAATACAATGCCCCATTTGGGATGTACCTTACCCGACACCTGCAGCAACTGGAAAGACCCCAAAAGTACCTCACCAAGAGGATCAAGGGACTCAAACAGATGCCCTACGCAGTTAGGCTAAGGAAACTCCAGCTCTACTCAGTTGCTTACCGCCTACTCAGAGGCGATCTGTGCCTGACGTATAAAGCCATGTCCAACCCAGAATTAATGGACATGCTCCACCTCAGGAAATCGAAATCCCTTAGAGCTACACGCTCCAGGGACTTAAACCTCAGCACAGAAATAAATAGGACATGCTGGAGGGACAGATTTATATCCCAGAGGCTCCCCTCACTCTGGAACAAAATCCCAATCCATGTTAGGTAGAGTCCCTCAATGACCCTCTTCAAGAGAAATCTTGACGAGTGGATGGGAGATCGTAGGTTTACCCCTGGGATCTCTTCTGTGTCCCTACTAGACAGAAGCACAGTAAACTAACCTCAAAAGGGCTATCTTCTGTGACCTACTATACAGAGGCACAGTCAACTAATCTAAAAGGGTGGCGAAAGCCAAACACACTCTGGCTAGGCTTATAAATGCCCTAGGGCAGATAGCCTAGTATCAACGTATGAACCTATGAGAAGGGCACACTCAATTTAAAACTTTAGGGAAAGTCTGTTGTATTGGATTAGTAACTACATAATTACCATCAAAACTTCAACTTTTCTAAATACTTTTCTTGCAGAGTATGTGTAGTGAGTTTTGTAAAATGTGGGGCATGAATGAATATAAACTGTGTCAAATGCGTATTCTTGAAGAGCTTTGTGCAAAGATGTCTGTTTTATGGGGGATGCAAAAGAGTTGCAACATCTAATCCCATGTGGTACATAGTTTATACCTTGTACGCTTTTGGAATAAATACATCTTGTTGTGCAAAATAATGTGACTTTATTATACAGTAAAAGTCTGAAAGCTGTAAAGTAGTATTTTTTTTAATTTAAATGTTTATGTTGGCTTGAGAAGTTTTATCCACTTTTGTTCATGCATTTAAAACTAATGCAGACATGCTTGATGAATGAGTGACAAAAGGTAAAAAAAGGTTGCCTCTAAATTGTAGCAGAAGGACCGAATCATTCATTATGACTTTTAAACATTCAGAGGAGGCTTGCGTGCTATGGAAAGTTTTTGATTCATTCAAGATGTACATGTTTTTGTTACATAATTAAATCATTCCTTTAAAAAAACTGATAAGTTAATTGTTTAATTGTGCGAATTTCTGAAATCAAATATATGAACTCTAATTTCTTTATTGTTACTATATTCTTATAGTTATTGCAAATTAATTTAGATGTACATTGGGGAAAAAAGGGATTCTGACTTTTGTAAATTCTACCAGCAGTACAGAATCCTGTTTGCAGTGTTTTACCTGAAGAAAACAACGTGAAAAAGAACCTTTCACTTTCCACAAGCAGACAGATTTAACACAGGAAGCTACACATGTTTGCAGATGTACAAAAGAGACAGTAACTATTCTAAACATTTATGCTGTCTTGAATGTATGTGGAGGGAGGTAATGGCTTGAAAAAATATAGGAAGTTCTGAGAAATGCAGTATTTCCATTAAAGGTGTGGTGATACAAGTATAGTCTTGATTGTGCTAGGAACAAATGAATGTGCAACCCAACCAGTCGTCCGCATTGTTAAGAGTGCCCTGTTCATTATAGCAATACTGTGAAGAAAGACATGTATGTATTACAGTGTTATAGTATGTTGTAGGGAATTGTATTCTGCTCATATGACCCATACTTAGTTGAACTCTGTAACTGTTTTTCGTTTTTACCATGCCCTGTAATGTCTCAGTTATTCACCACTCTGAAATCCGTTTTCCTCAGTGGTTAAAGCTATGAGATGTAGTGAAGTCAGTCCTTTTGCTTCCAATTTGATTTCCTCGATATTATTTTGCCAGTTTGATTATCGGTAAGTCATGTAACCAGATAGCATTCTTTGTTTACCTCTGAAAATATGCACTTGTATTTAGTGGATTTACGGGTTAAAAAAATCCTTGTCTCTCTTTTGAGACATCCATGCCCTCCAAATTGTTTAGTATACAGAGTCTTCCTACTCTGGTTTATCTTGCAAAATATAGCACAAAAGTAAGGTTAGTAACACAGTGGTGTAGCGACTAGTGCTGCTGTCTTGCAGACTTTATTTCTGCAGTTCACTTCCTGGATGGGCTGCCTCCTGTATAGAGCCTATATGTCTTTCCTGTGCCAGTGTTGGCGGTCTTTTTGGTGCTTTGATTTCCTCCCACATCCCAACCACATACTGTAAGTGAATCGGCAGTCTTCTAAATGGTTTGGGTGAGAGAGCAATTGTGCGTGTGTGTGTGTTCAGTTCAAAGGAATTTTATTTAGTAATCATCTGCTTGATTTGATTGCAGATAATCTTTTTGCATTTTAAGATCTACCCCTCCCTTTAGAGACTGATTTCTTAACTGATATCCTCAGGTAATCTGGACAGCATCTCTGTACACTATGGTTCCTGTAACTTAAGTTCTCCTTTGATGGCCATTTATCCTTTCAGGTGTCTTGCTGTACTTAGTATGTTGTAGGTAGTTCCACCTATCTTTCAGGGTGCTTGTTTACTGAGATATGGAAATACTGCATATCTTAATTATTAGGTTATGTCACATGTTTGAGTAAACTGTGCTATATTTTGAGTCATTTTTAGCACTCAACTTTTTTATAAACTTTGTTTCTAAGTAATACCATCCTACACTCATAGTTAAGTTGGAAGTTATGATGTTAGATTCCAGATTGTTCGTTGGATGTATTTGCTTTCCAAGACCTTTTATCTATATTTTTGATGTCTGCAAGTTGAGAGGTATGGTGACCTCAGTTTATGTATGCTTCACGCGTTGGTGAGATGAAAAGAGTTTGGTAATTGGCTAGCATGTAGCAGATTATCTTATTTACATTAACAGTACATGGAGTATTTCTAGGTCATTATTTTGCTATATAAGCCTAGATATGATGGAGTTCTGGAGAAATATAGACAACCCTCCACCAGCCACAGGAACTTTCAAAAGTAGTAGGCGTTGAAGTTAAGTAGGAAAGGTTCATAGGTTCATAGGTTCATAGATTAGTACTAAGCTAACTGCCCTTGCGAGCCATATTAAGCCTAGCCAATTATCCCTTGTGAGACTCAAACCCTGCACCTTGTGTTTATAAGGCAAACACTTTAACCATTAGGCCACCCTCCCAACCCAAACAAATGTAGATAATTGGATGTGCAGCCTCATAGGTTCATACTAAGCTAATTGCCCTTGCGAGCCATTTTAAGCCTAGCCAATTATCCCTTGTGAGACTCAAACCCTGGACTTTGTGTTTGTAAGGCAAACATCTTAACCATTAAGCCACCCTCCCAACCCTGGTGCGGCTTAGGTGTGTTCTTAGCACATAGGATAACATCATATGACTCCTAGCTAATCTGTAAATGTGACACAGTCACTATAAATCCCTTTTATCCCCTGTCAAATGTGGTGAAAAGTTTGAATGTGAAAAAGTGATATTGATATTGGCGTAAAATGTTTTAATAGCCACTAAGCAAGCAAGGAGAATCCACAACATGCACACATCCCAGCTACAGTGGTACCACCTAATCTGCAGTAGAAATTTTGTCTATAGTGGCTAATTTATGAGTAAATTCCTCAGCTCTGTGAATGTTTGCAGTTACTTCAGGGTGTCCCATTGCCTCTGAGTGTAGAAGGAGATAAAACACAGCCTATCCACTACCCCAGCTGTCTGCTACTTTTGTTTACTGTACTACAGTTATATTTGGTATCTTAAGATACCTTTTAGTGTTAATTATGAGCAGGAACTTTGTATTAAGAGGTCATCCGTAAATTTATCTGTCAACTGAATGTATATTGCCTTCTTTTTACACGTCAGAGCATCTTAAGGTGATCTTTATACCACCCCCAAAAAAAACAGTGTCCCATTTTCTCACTCCCACCCTGGTAGTTGACTAACCAGACTGCACCCCCCATTTCACAGATTCCTGGATCCGCCACTGGGGTATGACTATCCTTAGTTAACATTAGGAGGAATGATAACTAGAACGGTTAAGGGGAATATGTGTGTCTTATTTATGTGTAAAATGAGAGAAAAAAGAGGGTGTATTTGCTAAGTTAACACTATTTACATCATGGATGCCATAACAAGTGGACAAAGGAACATCACACAATTATGTTTAAAATATAGTCTGTATTCATCTGTTATATGACTAAAATTACAAGCATAAAGGGCTGCATAAATTGTATTAGTTAGGTATGTTATATGATATTTACTTTGAATTAAATCAAAGAGACTGCACCAGTAATTCTGGAAATAGTCCTTTTTTCACTACTAGAACAAAGTTTGTGTGAAGATATATACTTAATTGCCATTGTTTTGAAATTCTCCCAAGAGATTAATAACGGGTTTAGCCAGTTCTTAGCTATAAAGTTTTTGAAAATAGCACACACAGTAATTAGGATGTGTTTTCTGACACCTGTTAAAGATTTAGGGGTTATATTCAGGATTATGGTTTGCCAGAAGAAGGTAGTCTTCTCATAACCCGTTTTTTTCCAATTCTGTTCAATAAAATATAGCATTACTTGTAGTCACTAGTCAAGAGGTTTGCAATGAAACAAAAACTTTATAAAAGTCAGACTTTAATCAAACAAGATTAAGCTTACCACTGTTACAAAGCTGTCAGTTTAAATAGCAATAAATTGTACGTAGATATATATATATATATATATATATATATATAGGTCTACTTCATTTGATCGAAAGACCATTTGATATAAACCCATTTGATCGAAATTTCATTTGATCGAAAACCAGTATTCAAGGCAAATAACAGGGATTTTCCCCCTCCCCAATGTTGTGCGACCCTGGAGTTGCTATATATAGTTAGGGGGATGAGGGCGCAGCCCCCCACATTGGGGGGACCAAGCCCCCCACCTATTTTCGTTTAAAATCTGTACTTTTTGTGTTAGTTTCTTCTTTTAAAAGACACTAGGTGGGTGGCTTCGCCCTCCACACCCCCCTAACTATATATACCAACTCCAGGGTCGCACGACAATACATACAATATGTATATTTTCCACACCTACTTCTAATATATATATATATATATATATATATATATGTGTGTGTGTGTGTGTGTGTGTGTGTAAATATATATATATAAGAAAACACTTACTGTCAGACAGGAGAGCACTTTATGCAACGATACAGAAATATTTTACCAATCAAATCACCTATGAAGCACTTCTTGTAAGCTATTAAGGAAATAGAGGAATACAGATGCCCTAAAGTACTTTAAAATAAGCATGCTGACTGTGCCAGATCATTCATATCCATGATAACCTTTCCACAAATAAAAATTTTAATGTATAATAGGTTTTTATTTTTATAACATTTTTTTTTAAATAAATGTTTTCTATAACAGCAACAAGTCACACTGGAATGTAAAAAGTGCTGTATTTACCCTTGACCAGATAACCTTTCCACAAATAAAAATTTTAATGTATAATAGGTTTTTATTTTTATAACATATTTTTTTAAATAAATGTTTTCTATAACAGCAACAAGTCACACTGGAATGTAAAAAGTGCTGCATTTACCCTTGACCAGTTTGTTTTACTACTGACAGCCAAACATTCAGGTGCAGATATTGTTCGAGTCAATAAATTCAGTACTTGCCATGCCCTAGCATGACTAATTGCTTATTCGACTTATATGGAAACTTTCTAAACATTTATTCAGTTAAGCTGTCAGACTGGTTTCAGATTCTATAATAAACTGTGATTAAGTATCTCACATTAAAGTATCAGCTCTCTAAGTGTGATTTTACATCTGTAGTAGGGAGAAGTTTAGAGTATTTCACATTAGTTGTCTTACATGCCTTCCATGAGTAGCACATGGAATGTGGTTGCAAATAGATAGGTAGTGTTTTCCTTAACCAGGATTTAGTTTGATCTAATCAGTAGTAGTGTGTGGGGTGGATACTTGCTGTTCTTAAATATACTTTTGCAGCCCTGTTTATATTGTTTGCCATGAATAGGCTGGTTTAAAAGTAAACAATACGTATATTTTCCACACCTACTTCTAAGCACATAAAAGCTGATATGTTTAACGTTGTTAAAATATTTCTAATTTTTTGTTACAGAGAATCACTTATCTGTGACGACTAAAGGCTTGTTGCTTTGGAACACTACCTGGGTTTCATGATTTTTGGAAATTGTGACTGAGCTCATCAAAAAAATTTTAAGACCACTAGTTTCTCTATTTTTTTATATTTTCCTTAACACTTGTGGTGGTGAGGTTGAAACTAGACAGATCCCTGTGCCTGTTCATTTTTAGTGTAATAATGCATATAACAACAAGAGCAAAGTGTTTTTCAAAAATGCATAAACACAGGTACAGTATTTAAGAAAGAATGTATAACGACGAAGTCTCTCAGCCCCCACCCCAAATTCCCAGAAGTAGAATGCCTGGCAATAAACATAATTTTGCATTCTTCCTATAGAAAATAATCGAACTAAAAAAATCACTGACTTATATATTCATCTTGCACTGAACAGCATAACCTGAACTACACCCAAGGTTTAACAAGTCCAAGTATTTTAATATCCTATTAGCTTCCAGGCCACCGTCATATAAAATATACAACTCTCTAATCCTCCCCATCCTAGTGTTGTCCTTGGTGAGTTTCATTTCTGTTGGATTTTCCATTATATTTATAAAATAAGTTTCACAGTTCCAGGTCAGTTGTCTAAAATTAGTCTCTTACTCCTGAAAAGAAACAGAAAACTGAAACCATCAGTGCCCCCCAAACCCCACCCCCATGGTTTTCTATGGTGGTTGATGCAGTTAAATGGCATTAAAAGTACTAATCATACATTTGTAATAAGCTAGTAAGGCATCCCCTGGTAATGTGATGTAAGTAATCATGGGAAAACACACCTCTTTGGAAAACATTCTTGTGAAAGACTTTGAACTTCACACAATACACCTAAGACTGACGTCTTTGCAGCTGCTGTTGCCAGGAAACAGTAGTTACACCTGTGTGCAAGGAGAAGGAGAGAGGGAAGGACAGCCATTAATTCTTTTTCTGTTATGCTTACAATTGCTTGCACTCATACTTGGGCTTTGTCCAAAGCATGATATCACTGCAGTATTGCAGTAACATGCCATAAAACCCAGGATAAAACTATTAAATAATTGTTATAAATATCATCAGAGTATCACTGATGTGAATAGTTCTGAAATCCATATGATGTTATATTTCCTAGCCAACTTTTAAAAAAGGAAGCAATCTAAAGTAATAAAAAATAGTTTTCCTTTTTAAATTGACACTTACCTTTTTAAACAAAAAACATTTAAGATAATTTACAACATGTTCACATGTATGATTATTGTGTCTCATTGGTGAAGAGTGATTTGCCCTTTTGTGGCAAAAAAAAATGCAAAAGATAGCTGACCGGTGTGCATACCAATATACATGTGACACCCCAGCACTGACCCAGTAATCAAGCAGCCTCAATCCTCACCACTAGCACCAGTGGGGGGCGTACATTGAGAGAATGACAGGTACACACACAGTATCTCCAGATGTAGATCTCTGCATCCAGTGCAATTTCCCTTAAGAGCACACAGAGACCACAGTCAGTCCAGGGCTGGTTTCTCCCTCTTTCTCCAGATCCTGAATAAGACTCCCCACTGGCACAGCTATAGAGTTGATATCTCAGCTGAGTGTCTAAGCCAAGACCTCTAGCACCCTCTCTGTTCAACCAGTGCTTCATGTCCCTGCCCAAGTAGCTGACACACACATACTATGAGGTTTGATTTATACACAGACACACCCACCTGGGAAAGGCTGGCACAGGTTTACTAGCTATGCCCCCTTCTGCCCAGACTATAAGGTAATTATCACTGCCACCAGCCACATCCTTATCAGCTCCTTTAAGGCCCTTAACAAAGGGTGTCCAATCTTATTGTGTAATGTTACTATCAATTCAAATGGTAGTTTGACCAAGAGCAAGGCTATTAGGAGTGGCCCACAGTGTCACCAAATAAATATACAATTACTCCCAAAACTTAAATATGTCTCACAAATATCAGCCAGAATGAAAGGTTTAAATATATTTAATAATAAATAAAAGAACAAGAAAATACTCTGTATATAAATCACTACTGTTGAGTAGTGTGCATATACTTAGGTTCATAGCTTAGTACAGATGAACAGTCATAGGATCACAGGTTAGCACAGTTGAGTAATGTATGCATACATAGGTTAGCACAACTGAGTAGTCATGGAGTCATAGGTTGGCACAGCTAAGTAGTGTGCATACACACAGGGTCATAGGTTAGCACAACTGAGTAGTGTGTGTACACATAAAGTCACAGGTTAATACAGCTGAGTAATGCATACACATAGGATCATAGGTTAGCACAGCTGAGTAGTGTGTGTACTCTTAGGGTCATAGGTTAGTACAGGTGAGTAGTGTGCTTACACATAGGGATAGGGGTTCGTTTTGCGTACACATAGGATCATAGATTAGTATACCCGAGCATTGTGTGTACACATAGGGTCATAAGTTAGCACAGACCACAAGTGTGTGTACACTTACAGTCATAGGTTAGTACAACTGAATGTTGTGCTTACACATAGGTTCATAGGTTAGTGCAGCTGAGTAGTGTTTGTACATATAGGGTCATAGGTTTGCATAGCTGAGTAGTTTGCGTACACATAGAGTCATAGTTTAGCACAGCTGAGTAGCGTGCATACAAGTGGGTCATAGGTTACAACAGCTGAGTAGTATGTGTATACATAGGGTCAAAGGTTAGTACTACTGAGTAGTGTGTGTAAACATAGGGTCAGAGGTTAGTACAGCTGAGTTGTGTGCATACACATAGGGGCATTGGTTAGTACAGCTGAGCAGTGTGTGTACACATAGGTTCATTGGCCAGTACAGTTGAGTAGTGTCCATACATACAGGGTCATAGGTGTGTTTTGCTG